>NW_012107731.1:318556-319111 GCF_000951045.1 Mandrillus leucophaeus | reverse complement strand
ACCTGTTCTTTAGCAAAAATTATAAAAGGTTAAAAAGAGTCTATAAAATCTTACCTTATGGTCAAACATTAAAAATTAGATAAATATGTCTACAAATTTTATTAAAATTAGGTTTAACATTAATAACACACTAATATAAAGATAAAATTTAGCTTATCTGGTATAAAAGTCATACGAGAAGCATTGTTAAATGTACAATGGTATTTGGCTTTCTTTGGTTTAAAAACTAATAAGAATAGGTGCTAAAGGAAATTTCTCAGGCACTAAGGACTATAAGTCCACTCCCAAGGTCCCTACATTTAAAACGAAAGGTCAACTTCTTAAAAATTATATACTTGGTTTATCTTCCACTTTCCTTTCTCTCAAAAACAAAAAGTCTTTTAGCACATGTACCACCCCTAGAATTTCTGATAAGCCTGCACCAGCCTGAAGATCACATTCTCATCAAAGGGTGGAAAGAAGAAAAACTTGGGCCAGTCTGGGAAGGACCCTACCTTGTGCTGCTAATCACCAAGACTGCTGTTCATACAGAAAAAAAAAAAAAAAAAAAAAAAA
>NW_012107731.1:300914-317521 GCF_000951045.1 Mandrillus leucophaeus | reverse complement strand
CTTTATCGGCACTTTGGTTTTGGTTTTGACTTGGTTTGAATTGCTTGACAGGACCTGTCTTGGGAACTTGCCCACTCCATTTGAGTGGAAGCATGACCTGATCACCCACAGTGTGCCTATACCGGCACTTTGGGTTTTGTTTTTGACTTGACTTGGATTGCTTGATACTTTGGTTTTGGTTTTGACCTGGCTTGGGTTTCTGGATACTCTGATTTTGGTTTTGATTTTGGTTTGGTGCAAACTGCTAAAGTGTGTGTGTGCCCTTTTAACCCATTCTTTGTTTTATGGTGTGCGTGTGGTGTGAGCATGGTGTTTCGTCTCAAAGAAGTGTAGGTCAGGCACAAATAAGCCCACCGTACTAGGAATTATGTTGAAAAATTTCAAAAAAGAATTTAAAGGAGACTGTGGAGTAGTATGACACTAGGAAAACTTAAAACGTTGTGTAAGATAGACTGGCCAGCCTTAGAGGCAGGTTGGCCATTAGAGGGAAGCCTGGACAGGCCCCTTGTTTCAAAGGTATGGCCAAGGTAGTAAGCCAGGGAACCCAGACCAGTTCCTGTACATAGACACATGGTTACAGCTGGTTTTAGACCCCCCACCCCCAACACACAGTGGTTGAGAGAACAGCAGCATAAGCGGCTGGCAGAGGCAAGGAAAGACCAGCAGAGAGAGAGAAAGGAAAGAGACAGAGAGGAAAAAATGGCAAATAGAGAGAGGAAGAGACAGAGAGGAAGAGACAGACAAAGAGGGAATCAAGGAAAAATAGAGAGAGATATATATATAAGTAGTTAAGAAAAAAAAAAGTGTACCCTATCCCTTTAAAAGCCAAGGTAAATTAAAAACCTATAATTGATAATTGAAGTTATTCTCCGTAACCCTATAACACTCCAATACCACTTTGTTGTCAGTGTAAACAAGGACATATCCCAAAAGCGCTGAGGCCTTGCTATCAAAAATCCTTAACCCAGTAACCTGCAGATGGCCCAAATGCATTCAATCTGTAGCGGCAATGGCTTTGCTAACAAAAAAAAAGTAAAAAAAAATAACTTTTAGAGGAAACCTCATTGTGAACACACCTCACCAGTTCAGAAGTATCCTAAGGAAAAAAAAATGGAAAAAAAGGGGGGAGGGGGCGGAATTTATATAAAAAGAGTATTTATTATATGGCAATTCTTGTCGGGAAATAAACTAACTGGTTGTTTAAAGAAAGAAATATTTGTAATAAGTCAGAAAGTTGAGGCATGTCAAAGAATTGTTTGTGAAAGTCATGAAAGAGAAAAATGTTATAAAAAAGAATTTATGCAAAAAAGTTGTATAATTTAAAAGTAACTAGGCCTCCTGAATGTAAAACTATTGAAAAAAAAGTTTATGTGCAAGGTGTATAAGAAAAGTAAAATATACCTTTGGTAAAAGGATTATAAGAAGGCATAAGAATCTACATTTTTACCTACATTAAAAAGTTTACAAAATTATTGTTTTGAAGGTTTAAGGAAGTTTTAAAATGTTAATTTTAAAGAAAATTCTGTGTGTAAACATATTAGCTAAAGTTAAAGAAGTATCATCCAGTTTTTCTGTGAACTCTACATTAAAGTAAAACCATAACAAGTTTTTCTTAAAGCACCAACCTGTTCTTTAGCAAAAATTATAAAAGGTTAAAAAGAGTCTATAAAATCTTACCTTATGGTCAAACATTAAAAATTAGATAAATATGTCTACAAATTTTATTAAAATTAGGTTTAACATTAATAACACACTAATATAAAGATAAAATTTAGCTTATCTGGTATAAAAGTCATACGAGAAGCATTGTTAAATGTACAATGGTATTTGGCTTTCTTTGGTTTAAAAACTAATAAGAATAGGTGCTAAAGGAAATTTCTCAGGCACTAAGGACTATAAGTCCACTCCCAAGGTCCCTACATTTAAAACGAAAGGTCAACTTCTTAAAAATTATATACTTGGTTTATCTTCCACTTTCCTTTCTCTCAAAAACAAAAAGTCTTTTAGCACATGTACCACCCCTAGAATTTCTGATAAGCCTGCACCAGCCTGAAGATCACATTCTCATCAAAGGGTGGAAAGAAGAAAAACTTGGGCCAGTCTGGGAAGGACCCTACCTTGTGCTGCTAATCACCAAGACTGCTGTTCATACAGAAAAAAAAAAAAAAAAAAAAAGGATGGACTCATCACACCCGAGTCAAGAAAGCGCCACCCCCTCCAGAGTTGTGGGCCATAGTCCCAGGGAAAACCCTACCAAACTAAAGCTAAGAAAAATTTAACTCTTTTCATCTATTCTATTACTCTTTCTTCTTTCCTCGTTCTATTGCTGACCATCTACTTATTAACATAACCAAGTCATTTTGCCTCAAACTATTGCATTTAATACTTGCCTTGTTATACCCTGTGAGGACTTACTAAGTCAAAGACAGCTTTCTACTTCAGAAAAGTACTTCTGTCCCTCTTGATTCTCCTCAGACTGGGCCTTAGTAAACTAGGACCATTTAATCCAGGGAGATTTTGATAAAGACCCCAGTGCCAACCAGGAGTCTTGCCCCCCAATGTAGAGCTTTCATGCCATAGTTAGTCCAAGGTTCTGTGGACCACTAAAGAGCAAGGATGGACTGCCCCAACCAGTTTTTGTAATTTTCTAAAACCATACATTCATTTTACTAGAGGATCATAGAAGTTAAAGACTTAAAAAAACTTCAGCAATTAAGGCAAGACACCAAGATGCAAATGCCTGGTTACAATGGATCAAATATTCCATCTGCACGTTAAACAAAAGCAATTGTTATGCTTGTGCACATGGCAGGCCAGAGACCCAAATTGTCCCCTTTCCACTAAGGTTGTCCTCCAGTCGACCAGGTGTGGGCTGCATGGTAGCTCTTTTCCAGGATTCTACAGCCTGGAGTAATAAGTCGTGCCAAGTTCTCTCTGCTATATCCCAAAGTCCAGCACCCTGTGGGTCAGCCCCTGAGGGCCATCCAGCCTCTGTCTCCCAACACTAAGTTCACTTCATGTCTCTCATGACAGGGAGGAAACTTAGCATTCCTTGGAGACCTGAAAGGATGCAGTGAGCTTAAGTATTGTCAAGAGCTTATCAATCAGTCAGCCTGTGTTCATCCCCGAGCGGATGTGTGGTGGTATTGTGGTGGACCTTTACTGGGCACTCTGATGAATAACTGGAGTGGCACTTGTATTTTAGTCCAATTGGCTATCCCTTTCATCTTGGCATTTCATCAACCAGAAGGAAAAAAAATAAGACATTGTAAAGTGAGAGAAGCCCCTCATGGGTCTTTCAACTCTTATGTCTATTTGTGTGCAATTGGAGTCCCATGAGAAATACCAGATCAATTTAAAGCTTGAAATCAGATAGCTGCAGGATTTGAGTCAATATTTTGGTAGGTGACAGTTAATAAAAATGTAGATTAGATAAACTACATCTATTACAACCAAAAGCAATAAACTTTTCATGAGTTAAAAGAAAAACTCATGTCGGCCCCAGCCCCAACGCTACCTGACCTGACAAAATTCTTTACACTCTATGTATCAGAAAGAAAAAAAAAAAAGGCAGTTGGAGTTTTAACCCAGAATGTGGGGCCCTGGCCAAGGCCAGTGGCCTATCTCTCAAAACAACTAGACAGGGTTTCCAAAGGCTGGCCCCCAGGTCTAAGGGCCCCAGCAGCAACAGCCCTGTTAGCACAAGAAGCAGAAAAACTAACCCTTAGGCAAAACCTGAATATAAAGGCTCCCCATGCTGTGGTAACTTTAATGACTACCAAAGGACATCATTGGTTAACAAACACTAGATTAACCAAGTACCAAAGCTTGCTATGTGAAAATCCCCACATAACCATTGAAGTTTGCAACACCCTAAACCCCACCACCTTGCTCCTGGTATCAGAGAGCCCAGTTAAACATAACTGTGTAGAGGTGTTGGACTCAGTTTATTCTACCAGGCCTATCTTCCGAGACTATCCTTAAACATCATTAGACTGTGAGTGGTACATGACGGGAGCAGCTTCACCAACCCCTGCAAAGTGACTCTGAAGAAGATGACAAGCCCTACTCCAGTCACACCCAGAAGCTGACTGGTCCACGCACGGCCAAAGCATGAGAAAACTCATTGCAGGACTCATTTTCCTTAAATTTTAGACTTTTACAGTAAGGACTTCAACTGACCTTCCTCAGACTGAGGACTGTTCCCAGTGTATACATGAAGTCACTGAGGTAGGACAAAAGGTTGCTACGGTCCCATTATTTTATGGTTATTATAAGTGTACTGGAACTCTAAAAAGAACTTGTTTGTATAATGTTATTCTATGCAAAGTATGTAACCCAGGATATGACCAACCTGATGTGTGTTATGACCCATCTGAGCCTCCCATGACCACAGTTTTTAAAATAAGATTAAGGACTGAGGACTGGTGGGGACTCATAAATGATACAAGTAACATGTTAGCCAAAACAGAAGAAAAAGGGGTGCCCAAACAAGTCACCTTAAAATTTGATGCCTGTGCTGTCATTAATACTAATAAGTTGGGAATAAGGTGTGGTTCCCTTAATTAGAAAAGAGGTTATATGGCAAAAAATAAGTACATCTGTCATAAATTAGGACTTTCTAGAAATACATGTAAATACTGGTCTTGTGTCATTTAGGCCAGTTGGATTAAAAAAAAAACTGAAAAGGATCCAGTCCACCTTCAGAAAAGAAAAAATGAAAGAAAAAATGGCCCTTCCTGTACTAAGGGACAATGTAACCCCTTAGAGCTAGTAATAACCAATCCCTTTGATCCTCGCTGGAAAAAAGAGGAGCATATGGCCTTAGGAATTGATGGGCCAGACTGGATCCTAGAGTAAATATCTTGGTTCAAGGAGAAGTTTATAAATGCTCTCCTGAGTCAGTGTTTCAAGCTTTCTATGATGAACTAAATATGCCAGTACCAGAAATTCCAGGAAAAACAAGAAATTTGTTTTTGCAATTAGTCGAGCATGTAGCCCAGTCTCTCAATGTCACTTCATGTTATGTAGGTAGAGGAACTGTAATAGGAGATCAAAGGCCATGGGAAGCCCGAGAATTAGTACCTACAGACCCAGTTCCTGATGAATTCCTGGCTCAAAAGAATCACCCCGATAACTTCTGGGTCCTAAAAGCCTCAATTATTGGACAATACTGCGTAGTAGAGAAGGAAAAGAATTCACACACCCTGCAGGACAACTTAGTTGTCTGAGACAGAAACTGTATAATGGTACCACAAAAACAGTCACTTGGTGGAGTTCAAATCACACAGAGAGAAATCCATTTACTAAATTCCCAAAGTTGCAAACTGTGTGGACCCATCCGGAGTCCCACAGGGACTGGACAGCCCCAACTGGATTATACTGGATATGTAGGCATAGAGTTTATGCCAAATTACCTGACTAGTAGGCAGGTAGTTGTGTTATTGGCACTATTAAACCATCTTTCTTCCTACTGCCCATAAAAACAGGCAAACTCCTGGGCTTCCCTGTCTATGCTTCCCCCGAAAAGAGAAGCATAGCTATAGGAAATTGAAAAAATGATAAATGGCCCCCTGAGAGAATCATACAATATTATGGGCCTGCTACTGAGGCACAAGACGGCTCGTGAGGACACCGGACCCCTATTTACATGATCAACCAAATCATATGGTTACAAGCTGTCTTAGAAATAATCACTAATAAAACTGGCAGAGCCTTGACAATTCTGGCCAGCAAGAAACTCAGATGAGAAATGCTATCTATCAAAATAGATTAGCTCTCCACTACTTGCTAGCAGCTGAAGGAGAGGTCTGTAGGAAATTTAACCTTACTAATTGCTGCCTACATGTAGATAATCAAGGGCAAGTAGTTGAAGATATAGTTAGAGATATGACAAAGCTGGCACATGTGCCCATGCAAGTGTGACATGGATTTGATCCTGGGGCCATGTTTAGAAAATGGTTCCCAATGCTAGGAGGATTTAAAATTCTTATAAGAGTTATACTAGTAATAGGAACCTGCTTTCTGCTCCCTTGTTTGCTACCTTTACTTCTTCAAATGATAAAAGCTTCATCACTACCTTAGTTCACCAAAATGCTTCAGCACAAGTGTACTATATGAATCACTATCGATCTGTCTTGCAAGAAGACATGGAGAGTAAAAATGAAAGTGAGAACTCCCACTATTGAGTGAGAGTCTCAAAGTGGGGAATATGGGAGGAGACCACTCCTCATATTGTCTTATGCCCAATTTCTGCCTCCAAAGAAACAAAAATTCAAAACTAAAAGGCAGAAATGAAATCCACAAGCAGGCAGCCTGGCGCCACACCCTGGGCCTGGTAGTTAAAGATTGACCCCTGACCTAATCAGTTATGTTGTCTATAGATTACAGACGTTGTATAGAAAAGCACTGTGAAAATCCCTATCCTGTTTCGTTCCGATCTAATTACCAGTCCATGCAGCCCCCAGTCACATACCCCCTGCTTGCTCAATCAATCACGACCCTGTCACACACACCCCCTTAGAGTTGTGAGCCCTTAAAAGGGACAGGAATTGCTCACTTGGGGAGCTCGGCTCTTGAAACAGGAGTCTTGCCAATGCCCCTGGCCGAATTAACCCCTTCCTTCTTTAACTTGGTGTCTGAGGAGTTTTGTCTGTGGCTCGTCCTTCTACAAGAGGTTATAGACCTCTGGAGTGAAACTGAGACATGTAAGAGGGTGGAATTGACTCAGCTGTGACCAACTGTGGAGTCCTGCCCACAAGCAGCACATATTGATCCACAACACAAAACCCCTAGGCCATAGCTCAGTTTCTCCTTCTAAGAAAAAAAAAAAAAAAGTGGGAAATGAATAATCTGAAAATAAGGAGAATGACCCCCTTTTGAGCACTCTGTAGGTTTTATGGCAACTCTACTTGCCAGAGTAAAATAGAAGTAATATGGTTTTGGTGCATATTTACATTAAAGTAAAAGAGTCCCAAGGCTGACCTGCAGCCTTGGAGTTTGTAGGTCCCAATTTTCCCTATTTTTCTTTTCCGCCTGCTTTAAATCTGCTGTTATTTTCTACTTAAATGAAAACCACTGTTTGGATCTAACTTTTTTTTTTTTTTACAAGCTAGTGAATTTGTATTTATCTCATGGCTAAAGCACTGAAGTAAAAGCTACAGTATCTTTGTGTGTGTTTATGTGTGTGTGTATATGGGTATGCATATGTGTGTAATAGACTACTATAATTTTATGTTCAATTGGCAATTAAATCCCTTTTAATTTCCCTCTAGCTCACCAGACAGTGTCTTTGTACCTTATAATGTAAATTTTGCTATCTGATTTTCACCAGAATTGTTTCCTTTAATATGCAGATTTAGGGCTATGTAGCTGACAACTGCCAGGGTAAGGAAACAAGGTATCAAGAGTTTGCAAGTTTAAGACAGGAAAAAAAGAGGAGGTTTTGGAAATCTATAAGATGTACTTCTATCAGCATGCCTAATACATCTATGTATTTATGTTTTGTGTACAAAGTGTTTCACTACTGAAAATATATAAAGAGCTCTAATGAATTGGCTTAAGAAAATAAAAGCACTTGAATCAAATACTTTGCCAAGAAAAAAGAAAAGATTAGTCAAATGCTTTTTCAAGTTTATGTAACTTAAGTTAAAATCTTTATTAAATAAGCTAGCTTTAAAATTATTGGTAAAGTAATATTAGAAATGTCTTAAGAATTGCCAGCATACCTTTTGTTTACATTTATTAATCAAGCAATTTCATACTTATTCCTGCCAAATACTGCAAGTTGTCAAAATTTGGCATAGGGATTACAAAATTATAAACCCAACCTTAAACAGAATAATCTTTGCTTGTGTAATTTTAATAAATAAGAGTGACATTGGTTTATAAGACTGATACTGGTTTAATGAAAAAAGTTGCATCTAGAATTTAGTAAGATTATTATAATTTCTAATCCTGTGGTTTTAGACAGTCTATTTCACTGGCAATAAGCAGGTTTACTAAGTTCCTCCCAAAGTTAGTTCAGCCTATGCCCAGGAATGAACAAGGACAGCTTGGAGGTTAAAAACAAGATGGAGTCAGTTAGGTTAAATCTTTTTCTCTGTCTCAGTTATAATTTTGCAATGGCGGTTCAATAACTTTAAATGACGACTATCACAGTTTTCATAAATAATCTAGGTAAACTATTAAAATAAGTAAATGTAATGGGATAAATACTTGTAGACAAACTTCTCATAATTTAGAATACAAAGCTATATTAAATTAAATAGTAGACATTGCATTATTTGAGTATTTTCCGATAAAAATATATTGTAGGAAAACATTCTTGCTAAAAAAAGTGTGTACTTTTTTAAAAGATGAAAAGTTTTGTGTAATTTGAAGCTTATTTAAAGGTTATATATAAAACAAGGAAAAGGAAGCAGGAAATAAGAGATGTAAAGAAAGTTATAAAAATAGAGGTTTTCTGTGGTAAGAAAGTTTAACGAGAAATAATTTTATATGAGAAAGAATTTTGTATGGTAAATTTAGACCTAAAATAAAATGACTAGTTGTTTTAGAAAGAGTGATATTCAGGACAAACCTGAAAGTTCCAGCGTGTCATGAGTGGTCTGTGTCAGTCATAAAAGAGGATTAAAAAAAAAAAAAACCTTTTATATGATCAAGTTGTATGTAACTAAAGAAAAAATATAATGCTCTTTTAGAGATTGGGCTTGATGTAAAAAAAAAAAAAACTCATACACTAAATTATTTGTTAGAACAATGAAATTTTCTTAAGAGGTTGATTTACTCATTATAAATTATAAGATATATTAATTTCTTTTAACCCAAAGTTCAACTTTTATTGCATCTCACTGTTTTTCAGCTTTCTCTCACTCCCATTTTAAAAGGTACATTTTCTTAAAGGTCTAAAGGAAATGTTTTCATCCAACATAATATTCTCTGCACTGCAGAAGGTCTTTTATTTTGCCTTTTGGTAACTGGCCTAATAAATTGTATGTTTTATCAAAATAATTTCTATGCCATTATTATTAAGTTTGGTTTGCTTAGGAAAAAAAAACTGAGATTTAATTTTTTTTTACATTAATGTTATTACATTCATGTATCTTCCTGTATGTGCTTTTAATGTCCTTGTGACATTGAGTTACAGGGCTTTGACTCCTGGGTGTAAAAAGGGCACCAAGTCTTGCTAGATCTTAAACACTGAGAGCAACTAAAGTCTCATCTTCAGGCCCCATAGAAGATACCAATCAAAATAAACTGTATCCCTGAGATACAGGCCAAAAATTGAAGCTGTGTCAACTCAAGGCCCAGAGACTATCATGGAAAAGTTGGACATGGGAGATTGTAAGGGCTGATTTTGAAAGAGAAAATAAACTCAGTTTCTCTATAAATTAATCATTAATTTCAAAGACACACTGATGCAAGACCAGCATATGGGCCCCTGTGTCAGATTAACAAGGTTTTCTTGAAGCATTAACCAAGTCCTTAATAAAAGTTATAAAGGCTTATGGAGGTTATATCTGATGGTCAAAAATTAAAATGCTATAGATCATTTGTAAAATTTTGAGAAACAAATTTATTTGGCTTCATGCTGTTATTATTAGGAGTTATTTTGAAAATCAAGTCTCCTCTCACAACAAATAACGGTTTTTGCCTTTTTTTTTTTTTTTTGAAACCCTTGAGTTATCACTTTGGTAATTCATTTAGAATGACATATTTTACAATGACCTGTTATTCTATTTTGTAATATCAAGTGTTTTAAACCTTTTGTATTTGACAAGGTTTCCAAAATGAAATGATAAATTATGTATTTGTGGACCTAATTAATTCTTTAAGATATTAGGTTCCCTAAAGTTCAAAAATGACATAATTTGGCTTATTTGGCGCAAAAAGTATACAGGAAGCATTGTCAAATATGAAATTGTGTTTGGTTTTCTTTGCGGTGTATTTGTATAAATATGTTATTGGTATGTTTTCCAAAATTATGGGAAACTCCTGTAATTCTGATATGATTTAGTGTTCATTATCAGTAATAATCATAATTGTTATGTTAAAATTATTGTGTGTCACAGAAGTAACACATTTCCTTGTCAGTTGTATCTTTGAGTATGGCTGCCCTAAAATTTTTGTTATCCATGGACAATTGTCATGTTGTTTTGTCCTCTTTAGAAGGTGATTTTATAATTAGCTATAAAGTTCTTAACAAGTGCTCTTGAATGCAGGTTTCTGATAAGTTTGGAGATTATGACATGAGAATAGAGGAAACACTTTCAGGATTCATGGAGAAGCTAAAATTTTTGTGAATATCAAGCAAAACAGGAATTAGTGGCATGGACTGGACTAATCTTTTTGACTTTTCACTAAAAATGTTGCTGATCCTTTGTTTTGTTTTCTAGTCTTGAAACTTTTCTTTAGAGCTATTGACAACTTTTACCAATTTAGTGTGCTCCTATGAACAAAATTTGGAGCATATTTTTTCTCTCTATCTGATTTCCCCAGGATTTGGAAACTATTTTTAAATATTCTTAACTTATAATAATATAGTTATTTGCATAAAGAATCTGTTTTCATTTGTAACAGGACACAATTGGAGAAACTGATTATTTTACCAGGGCTTTGACTGGAATAGTGTGCTTTCCTTTAAGGAATAAAAACTGCCCTCATACCTTTGCTACACAACCCTTATACAGGGTTTCTGACCTGTGGTAGGTAAAGAATGCCATTTTCTGACAGGTCCAGGAGCCCCAGGTTTATCTTGGAACCTCAAGAGGAGAGGAAACTTACCCCACTTATAGGTATTTGGTGATACAAATCCATGGCTGGGCTCAGCTTTAAAATGTTTTATCTGAGGAAGAGGCTCCACATTGGTTGGGAATAGGACCCAAAACTGTCTGAGTCTGAGCTGTGGAGCAGAAAACACTTATCCCTCTCATTCCCCAGGACTTCTGTGACTCCTGGGCCACAGAGGTCAGACCAGGCTAAGGGCCTGGGCATAATCCCTGCCTGGCCTCCTTGCCCAAACTGACAGAGGGGCCAGGCTGAGCAGTAGCCCCTCTCTCACGCAGCTACGGATCTCCTGCCCCCCAAGCCCAAGTACAATCCACTGTGGAATGAGTCTCTGTCATCACTGGAGGAGGGGCCTTCAGGGTCCACCCCGCCAGAGGAACTGCCTTCCCCATCAGCCTCATCCCTGGGACCCATCCTGCCCCCTTTGTCTGGGGACGATAGTCCCACTACTCTGTGCTCCTTCTTCCCCCGGATGAGCAACCAGAGGCTGGCCAATTGGGCCGGGGGATACCTGGGGCCTAAGGGGGAGCCAGGAAGGGCAGCCGATGATGGGGAGGGCATCATAGGGGCAGCCATGCCAAACTCATTCCCCTACCCCTCCTCCAGGACATGAACAAGCTGAGTGGAGGTGGTGGGTGCAGGACTCAGGTGGAAGCGGGCCAGCTGGGGGGTGAGGAGTGGACCCACCATGGGAGCTCTGTCAATAAGCCCATGCAGGGCTGGCTGCATCCCAATGACAAAGTCATGGGACCCGGGGTTTCCTACTTGATTTGGTACATGGGCTGTGTGGAGATCCTGCAGTCAATGAGCACCCTGGACTTCAACACCTGGACTCAGGTCACCAGGGAGGCCATCAATCAGATGTGCGAGGCTGTGCTGGGTGCTAAGGGGGTGACAAGGAAGAGAAAGCCCTGTAGCCATCCACTCAGCTCTATCTTGGGAAGGAGTAACCTGAATTTTGCTGGAATGCCAATCACTCTCACCACCTCCACCAGCAGCCTTAACCTTATGGTCACAGACTGCAAACAGATTATCACTAACTACCACATGCAATCTATCTTATTTGCATCCAGTGGGGATCCGGACACAGCCAAGTATGTTGCCAATGTTGCCAAAGACCCTGTGAATTGGAAAGCCTGCCACATTCTGGAGTGTCCTGAAGGGCTTGCCCAGGATGTCATCAGCACCATTGGCCAGGCCTTTGAGTTGCACTTTAAACAATACCTCAGGAAACCACCCAAATCAGTCACTCCCCATGACAGGATGACTGGCTTTGATGACTTAGCTTGGGATGAGGAGGAGGAAGAGCCACCTCACCATCAGCACTATAATGACTTCCTGGGAAGAAACCCCCTCTTGGGCATGTGGTATACATGAGGCTTCGGGAAGCAGCCACTCTAGGAGCTGCTCAACCCTCTCTACCCAGTGCCCAGACCCCCAGCCACTTGGGAGCTACACTGCCTGTAGGATAGCCTGTTGGGGGAGATCCAGAAGTTTGCAAACAGATGCCACCTCCACCACCCTGTCCAGGCAGAGAGCTCTTTGATGATCCTTCCTGTGTCAACATGCAGAACCTAGACAAGGCCCGGCAAGCAGGGAGTGGTGCTGGGCCCCCCAATCCTGCCATCAGTGGCAGCACAACCTGGGACCTGTTTGACATGAAGCCCTTTGAAGATGCTCTTCATGTGCCTCCTCCTCCGCAGTTGATGTCATGGCTGAGCAGCTCTGAGGGGACCCCTGGTTCCATGAGAAGCTGAACCAGCAGGGGGCTGAGGCACTGCTGCAGCTCAACAGGGACTTCCTGGTGAAGGAAAGCATGACCACACCTGGCCAGTATGTGCTCACTGGCTTGAAGAGTGGGCAGCCCAAGCATCTGCTACTAGTGGACCAAGGGTGTAGTTTGGACAAAGGATCACCACTTTGAGAGTGTCAGTCACCTTATCAGCTACCACATGGACTATCACTTGCCCATCATCTCTGTGGGCAGCAAACTGTGTCTACAGCAACCTGTGGAGCGGAAACTGTGATCTGCCCCAGCACTCTCTTCCAGAAGATGCCCTCCAACCCCTTCCACCCTATTCCCTAACTCTCAGGACCTCAGTTGGGAGTGTTCTGTGGGCATGGCCTTGTGTCAGAGCTGGGAGTAGTGTGGACACTGGGTTTCATATCCAGCTGAGTGAGAGGGTTTGAGTCAGAAACCTGGGGAAGAATCCTGCTTCTCCCCAAGCATTAATCATCAAAGTATTAATGTACAGAGTGGCCCTTTACCTGGGTCTTTTCTGTGTCAACCTGATGCCCCTTCCCCAAGAAGGTGAGTGCTTGTCATGGAAAATGTCCTTTGCTGACAGGCTCAGTGGAACAGTCACCCTTCTGGGCAACGGGGAATGAATCACACTTCTGGGCTTCAGGGTACCCCAGACCCCTCTCAACACCCCTACCCCTATGTTTAAACTTTGTGCCTTTGACCATCTCTTAGGTCTGAAGATATTTTACATAAAGAGTTATTGGGACCCTGAGTTCAATGACAGGGATGCCAGCACCTTCTTGGCTTCTGGGACCTGTCTTCTCCTTGCTCAGCACCCTCTCCGGTTTGGGTTGGGAGAACAGAGGCAGGAGTGGCAGCTGTCCCCATTCTCTGGGGATATGCAACCCTTAGGGTTTGCCCCAGGACCCCCTCCTGGCCAGGGAGGAGATAGATCCCTTCCTTGCTCAGTGGCTCCTGGCTGGGGGCCCCTCACCCCAAGGTGTCTGCATATACATTTCATAAGGCCCACCGTCCCATGTAGCATGCCTATTGTACTCTACAGCCAAAGTGTAGCCCTCCCTCCTGGAGCCTCTGCCCTGCCTCCCTTTCTGGGAGGGGGGTGGGGGTTATTGAATTTGGGCCTCTTGTAAGTTAACTCTCCCAGGTGGATTTAGTGGAGGTAGGAAAAGGGGCATTGAGATTTTAAAGCAGTAGACAATCCCCAAATACCATCTGTAGAATTGCAACTGCATTCTTTCAAAATTTTGTATGCGTATACTTTAGGGCTGTAGACTTACTTTTCTAATTTTGTTTTCCATGGTTTATTCTTGAGCACAAAATGTTAATCAGTTATTACATTTATACATCACCTTTTTGACTTTTCCAAGCCCTTTTACAGCTCTTGGCATTTTCCTCCTCCAGGCCTGTGAGGTAACTGGGACCGGCAGCATTATCTTTTATACCAGAGACCTGAGGCAGATGAAATTGATTTCCAGCTAGGACTAGAAAAACTTGGGCCTCTTACCGCGAGGCTGAGAGACAGAAGTTTGCCTGAATGCTGGTCAGTTTCACGGATGGGAAACGCAAGACCTACAATTCCTGAGTACCTTCTACAGGCCTGGTACAGCCTAGGCCCGGGGTGGCCACACCACAGCAAACAGGCTCCTCTCTTTCGGCCTTGTGGATAAGGGAGAGTTGACTGTTTTCATCCCACCCTCCTTTTGTTGTTATTTGGATGTTTCCACGGTCTCGCTTATACCAAAGGGAAAACTCTTCATTAAAAAGTCCGTATTTCTTCTAAAAAAAAAAAAAAAAAAAAAAAAAAAAGTTTTATCTGAGATTCCTTCTATGGAACAAAGTTTCATCAAAGCCAATTTAAAAGTCTATGTAAAAATGATTATTCTTGCTGCACGGTATACAAATAATTAGGCCAAGTATAATAAAGCTAACCAGTCCTACTGTAATCTGTCTTTAGTTAAAATGGAAAACTGGAGAGAGAAAAGTTATGTTTCAAAAACTGTAGTACATCTGTTGTTAGATTCTAGCCTTACCTAATTTTTTAAAAATTTTTATTATTTTCTACAGTTTGAACCAAATTCTAATTTTTCTTGACTATAAGACTGCTAAATAATGTTTTTATTTTTTTTCCTTTTTCCCCATTTTTCCTAATTTGAAATTACTGGAAACTAAGCTGTGCTTTCATAAAGCCATGAATACTGAAGCTGGACAACTTAAACTTCAGAAGAAAATAATAGCATCCTATGTACATACGTAAGTGACTTCCATATCTGCCTACTGATGTATGAACTTCAGACTATGTGGCCTATATTGATTTTCCAAGATTGTTCTTTTGTTTGTTGTTGTTTTCCTCCCTTTTTTACCCCTATTTTCTCTTCACAGGACCTTCTAAAAATGAGCTTTCCTAATAACTCGGGGCCTACCTTTCTAGGAATAAAACGACCGAGCCATGAGAGATCAGATGAAACCTGAGACCAAAGACTCATTTTTTTCTACTATGCTTTCTCCAAAAGATTTTTAAAAAGAAAAGGGGGAAAATATGAAAGAAAAATATCTTGGGCCCCCAAAATCACTGAGCTAAAAAGGAAAATTTAAGCTTGGAACTGCTTAGGGCAAAACTGCCTCCCATTCTATTCAAAGTCATCTCTCCTGCTCACTGAGATAAATGCATATCTGATTGTCTCCTTTGGAAAGGCCAATCAGAAACTTACAATAATGCTACTATTTTTCTCTCATCGACCTGTGACTTGGAAGCTCCCCCTCTGCTTTGAGTTGCCCCTCTTTTACTTCAAATTGTCTCACCTTTCTGGATAGACCAATGTTCATTTTACGTATATTGATTGATGTCTCATATCTCCCTAAAATGTATAAAACCAACCTGTGCTCTGACCACCTTGGGTACATGTTATCAGGACCTCCTGAGCCTGTGTCTTGCTCAGACATCCTCATCTTGGCAAAATAAACTTTCTAAATTAACTGAGACCTGTCTCAAATTTTCGGGTTTCATAAGATAAAGCATTGTGTAAGTGCTTCAGGGTTCATAAAAGACTTTTATTATTTATTAATTCAACAAATATTCATTGAGTGCCTATTATACACTTAGTGTGAAGAGATAAATTACAGTATTATGTAGTAAGTTACATTAGAAAATGTATTTATTTATTCCTTCAAATATTTACTGGGTGTTCACTATGTTTCAAGCACTGTTTCAAGCACTGACAACATAATAGTACACAACATAGGAAAAACAAAACAAAACAAAAACCTTGCTGTCATGGTGTAGCAGGACGAGCTGCAGACAAAACCCCACAGACACAGAGGTGGTGAAGGAAGTCACTTTAATCAGCTGGAAGCATCAGCAGACTAATGTCTGAGCTTCTTGAGTGCACAATTTCTGTCCCTTTTAAGAGCTCACGACCCTAAAGATTTTACATGAAAGGGCCGTGATTGATTGAGCACCCTAGGGGGTATGTGACAGGGGCTGAATGCACCAGTAATCAGAGTGAAACTGAACAGAATGTGAAGTTTCACAATGTCCTTCCATACAGTGTCTGGAATCTATGGATAACATCAGTTGCTAGGTCAGGGGTTGAATTTTAACTACCAGGTTAGGTCAGGGAGGCCCAGGCCTGGTTTTGGGTCTGGTTTTGGGTCTGGTGCCTGGTGCTGGGCTGCCTGCCTTTGGTTTCACTTCCTCGTTTCTTCTTAAAACAGGTACTGAGCAGGGGGCGGAGCAAGATGGCCGAATAGGAACAGCTCCAGTCTCCAACTCCCAGCGCGAGCGACACAGAAGACCGGTGATTTCTGCATTTTCAACTGAGGTACTGGGTTCATCTCACTGGGGAGTGCCGGACGATCGATGCTGGTCAGCTGCTGCAGCCCGACCAGCAAGAGCTGAAGCAGGGGGAGGCATTGCCTCACCTGGGAAGCCCAAGGGGGAAGGGAATCCCTTTTCCTAGCCAGGGGAACTGAGACACACAACACCTGGAAAATCGGGTAACTCCCACCCCAATACTGCGCTTTAAGCGAACAGGCACACCAGGAGATCATATCCCAC
>NW_012107731.1:287043-294404 GCF_000951045.1 Mandrillus leucophaeus | reverse complement strand
AGTTGATGGGTGCAGCACAGCAACATGGCAGAAGTATACATATGTAACAAACCTGCACGTTATGCACATGTACCCTACAACTTAAAGTATAATAATAATAAATAAATTTTAAAAAAAAGGTACTGAGTATAAAACAATATAAAACAATATGGGGGGGGTCTCTTTCTCTCTTCTCTCAATGGAACTTACATTTTAACCTGGGAGATAGATAGTACACAAAATAAATAGTACACAATGTGTCAGATGATGATGAGTTCCAAGAAAGAAATCAGAAAAGGTAAACAGGGAGTGCTGGAGCAGAGTGGGGGAAGTTTTACAATTTTGAATATTGGAGTTAAGGAGTGCCTTACCTATATCTAGTGTGTATCTAGGGGAAAAATATTCCAGACAAAGCAAAGGCTGTGAGGTAAAGGCAAGATTGGTATGTTTGAAGCTGGAGTAAAGTGAACAAGGAAGGGAAGGGAATATAGGGAGATGAGATAAGTTATGTAAGGTAGATCTCATAAAGTCTTACAGGACTTTATGTTCTACCTCAGATTATTTGGGGAGCCTTGGGAGAATTTTGAGAAGAGGGTTGATATGATCCAACTTGTGTTTTAATGAGATGACTCTCTGGTTTCCATGTTGAGAACAGACTGCAGAACGGAAGAGGAGGAAGCAGGGAGACCTGTTAGGGGGCTACTGCAAATGATCCAAGTGAGAGATGATAGCAGCACAGACCAGGTGATAGTAAAACGGCCTTTGCAAAAATTATAGCAGTGAGAAAATTATGGCACTGTAAGAGATCTGATCTAACCAACACTTATCTTGCCTTTTTTTTAAAAAAAACAGGTGGGGTCTCACTCTGTCACCCAGGATGGGGTGCAGTGATGCAGTTATAGCTCACTACACCTTTGACCTCCTAAGCGCAAATGATCCTCCTGCCTCAGCCTCTCAAGTAGTGGGGACCACAGGTACATGTCACCACATCTGACTAACTAAAAAAACAAATCCTTAAGACATGGTTTTACTATGTTGCATAGGCTGATCTTAAACTCTTGACTCAAATGATCCTTCCCCCTCAGTCTCTCAAGGTGCTGGTGTTACAGATGTGAGGAACCACGCCTGGCCCACATCTTGCCTTTAACCTTCAAATGTCCCTTAATTATTCCTGGGCTTGCACCAAGCTAACTTTGAGAGAAATTTAGTTTATAGTTTAAATGATAACAGCCCTTCCCCCAAAACTAAGCTGCCTTTATAAAGCTAATGAAAGGCCACCAGGTTAGGAGGATGTGAGAATCCTGAATTCTGCTAAGGTGTAGACATAAATGATTACCAGTAATGATTCCAGAGGTCACAAGATTTGCAACTTCCCCAATTATTCCTGCAGATAACATCACTGTTGTAGAACCTAAGATTGGCCTTTTGAGATGTCTTTTCTGGTTTTTGCATTTCTGACAACTGATGGACCAATGGCTGCACCAGGACCTCTGATTCCCACTGACCATTCCTGTGGCCCCACCTAGAAGCAGATTCCCATGCCTTCCAAACTATCCTTAAAAAATGTTAGCCTCCAAATTTGGGGGGAGAATGATTTGAATAATAATAAAACTCCAGTCTCCTGTTCAGCTTGCTCTGTGTGAACTAAGCTCTTTCTCTATTGCACTCTGTCTTGCTAAATCAGCT
This sequence comes from Mandrillus leucophaeus, assembly GCF_000951045.1. Classification (NCBI taxonomy): domain Eukaryota; kingdom Metazoa; phylum Chordata; class Mammalia; order Primates; family Cercopithecidae; genus Mandrillus; species Mandrillus leucophaeus. The sequence goes on along the minus strand of NW_012107731.1, from coordinate 292,739 downwards.
CTATTTGGGAAGCAGGCAAAATGAACCCATTGGGTGGTTATAGTAGCATGGGATATGGTAATAAACAGTTTGATTCTGGATGTATTTTGAAAGTAAAGCAAACAGAATTTGCTGATGGATTGGATGTGGGGTGTAGGAGAAAGGGAACATTGAAGGATAATGTAACCACCTGATGGGTTCTTCTGCTCACTGCACAAACAAAATCAACTCACAGAGACCATGGTGTTGCAGTAAATAAAGCATTTAATTGATGTGAGACTAGCCATGCCAGGTGGAAGATGGACTTATTACTCAAATCAATCTCCCCAAAGCTCACAGGTTAGAGATTTTTCAAAGATAGTTTGGTGAGCAGGGGACTAGTGTAGGGAGCATGCTTATTGGTTGGGTCAGAGGTGAGATTACAGGTAATCAAAGCTGTCCACTTATGCTGAGTCAGTTCCTGGGTGGAGGCCTCAGGACTATTTGTGGGTCCTGGTGGTGAAGGCATCTGGTTGTCAAAAATGCAAAAATCTGAAAAGACGTCTCAAAAGGCAGTTCTTAGGTTCTATAATAGTGATGTTATCTTGAAGAGTAATTGAGGAAGTTGAAAATCTTATCACCTCCAGAATAATGACTGGCAATTATTTAAAATTCAGGTTTCCCTCATTCTCCTAACCTGGTGTTCTTTCATTAGTTTTAAACAGTTTAGTTTTTGTGAAAGGTTATTATCATTTATACTGTAAACTAAATTTATCCCAAAGTTAGTTTGGCCCATACCCAGGAATGAGCAAAGACAGCCAACTTGTGAGGCTAGATGCAAGATGGAGTCAACCATGTCAGATTTCTCTTACTGTCATACTTTTGCAAGGGTAGTTTCAATAACACCAAGGTTCAGACCTTAACAACTGGAGAAATTTGTTATTTGCTAAAATGGACAAGACAGCAGGGGGAAATTTTGTGATGGGGAGCATAAGGGGATTGTAGATTGGGAGGTCAGTTTAAGTCATGTTAAGTTTAAGATGACTATTAGACATCCAAACGAAAATACAAAATGTTAAAGAGGCAGTTGGTTATACAAGTCTGCTATATATGTTTGGCATCCAGAAGTTATGTCTGGATTGGAGATATCAATTTGGGAACTTTCAGAATATACATGGTATCTAAAATCACAATAATGGATGAGGTTACCAAAGATGTGAGTGCAGACAGAGAAGCCAGCCACATGGTTAGTCTGTGGCAGTGATACAGGAGCTAAGAATAAATTACTTAGGCAGACAGTAAGGGTATGGGAATCCTTGGTAAGGCTTTTCTTTTTAATGAAAAGCAGCCCCAAGTCATTTTCCTTTTTAACAAAGAACAGCCTGTAAAATTGAGCTGCAGACATAGATATCGGAAGTTGGGCCAGTCATGTTCAAGATGGTGCCTCCATCTTCCCTTCTCTTTGTTAGCCATGTGTACAGTAAGAAGCAGACAAGATGGTGCTGATCAACTGGAATGCTCATTTACATAATAAGATTAGGGTGGGGCAACCAACCTTCCCCACCCACTACGTGGACATCATAACTGATTGAACCAATCTATGAGCCCCATGTAAATCAGACACCACCTCCTCAAACTGGACTATAAAACTCAGTGCATTCACACCAGCCAGTTCTTTTTTCCACTCTGACATTCTCTTTTGGGTTTTCTCAACATGAGGTAGCTTTTTCTCTCTCTTTTCTTTTTCTATTAAACCTTCTGCTCCAAAAGCCACTCCTCATGTGTGTTTGTGTCCTGAATTCCTTCTCGACAGACCAAGAGCCAGGTTACATACCCCAGACAACAGAGCCGTTTCAGCAGGACTGAAATCAGTGATGTGCTAATGAATGTTTAACAACAAATTGTCTAAAGGACAGAAGCCCTAATTTATAGCATTTGCCAGTTTTTGTGATGTAAATTCTTCTACTGTGGCCAATTTCAAGCTACAAGGTGATGCCAACTAGTCACGAAATTCCTGAAAATTTACCAATTATCTCCCACTAGCTGATATAGTGAGTTCCAGCATACCACCAGCTGGGATAGAATGTGGATCCTAGACATGAGATCTGAGTCCCAGTCTTCCTGACATTTGGGCCAAATCAGAGGTGTGTTTAAAAAAGAAAAAAAAAGAGGTTAGAAGCAGTATCTGAGTCTTGAGTCCTTTTGGGTTTGGCCTACTGTTACTTACCAGAGGGATATATATTACTTCACCCTTTGTTGGGAAAAAAACCTTCCTATCTACAAATCAATTTTCAATTTTCCACACTGCCTCCTTTAATAAAAACATCCTCTTCAAAAGACTGTTGGCAAAATGCCAAGATGAGTTCCACAAAGGTTGGCATGTTAACTCCTTAGCACTAATTAATATTACTTAGCTCTAGTCAGTTACTCCGCTGAGCACAAGGGTCCTGAGGAAATGATACCCAGGAAACGCAAATTTTGACAGGATATTAGGGTAATGGAAAGACAGTAGGAGATAGAAGTGACTACAATAAGGTCTATATGATTTCAGCATTTCTTCTCTCCAGAAATGCACCACCATCTTCCCAAATGCTTAAGAAAGGCACTTGGCGATCATCTGTAACTATTCCTTCTCTTGCAAATCTACCACCACTCATCATCAGTCACCAAGTTCTGTTGATTATATTTCCTAAGTTTCTCAAAAGTCTGTCCACTTCCTTTTCATTGCCACCTGCACTACACTAATACATGCCACCCTCATCTCATTCCTAATTTCACCTTCCAGCTAGTGTCTCCCCCTTCAGGCTATGTATCCCACTGCCAGCCTATTCTCCACAAAGTAGCTAGAATGATGTTTTTAACATGCAAATCTGATGACACTCTCTTACCTAAAACACTTCGGGGGCTTCCACTTACCCTTAGGATAAAAACAGAAAACCCCACCACAGCCTACAAAAGCCTGGCAACATTATGTTCTATCTACCTATTCAACTTTACTTTTCACTACAGTCCTTTCCTGTACACATTAGTCATACCTTTGGGAGCTGTGCACATATGATTCCTTCTGCCTGAACCCCTCTTTCCCTCCCTCATTAACTTCTGCCCTCTGGTGTCTCTTGATTATGCTTTCTTTTTTTTTTTTTTGAGATGGAGTCTCGCTCTGTCGCCCAGGCTAGAGTGCAGTGGCCGGATCTCGGCTCACTGTAAGCTCTGCCTCCTGGGTTTACGCCATTTTCTTGCATCAGCCTCCCAAGTAGCTGGGACTACAGGCACCCGCCACCTCGCATGGCTACTTTTTTTTTTTTTTTTTTTAGTAGAGACGGGGTTTTACCGTGTTAGCCAGGATGGTCTCAATCTCCTGACCTCATGATCCTCCCATCTCGGCCTCCCAAAGTGCTAGGATTACAGGCTTGAGCCACGGTGCCTGGCCTTGATTATGCTTTCTCAGACTTCAGATTTCATTTAAAAAGTTGAACCAAGGACAAAAACCATATGATTATTTCAATAGATGCAGAAAAGGCCTTTGAAAAAATTCAACAGACTTTCACACTAAAAACTCTCAATAAATTCAGTATTGATGGAACGTATCTCAAAATAATAAAAGTTATTTATGACAAACCCACAGCCAATATCATACTGAATGGGCAAAAACTGGAAGCATTCCCTTTGAAAACTGGGACAAGACAAGATGCCCTCTCTTACCACTTCTATTCAACATAGTGTTGGAAGTTTTGACTAGGGCAGTCAGGCAGGAGAAAGAAATAAAGAGTATTCAATTAGGAAAAGAGGAAGTCAAATTGTCCCTGTTTGCAAATGACATGATTGTATATTCAGAAAACCCCATTGTCTCAGCCCAAAGTCTCCTTAAGCTGATAAGCAACTTTAGCAAAGTCTCAGGATACAAAATTAATGTGCAAAAATCACAAGCATTCTTATACACTAATAACAGACAAACAGAGAGCCAAATCGTGAGTGAACCAAAAAGTTCATATGAAACCAAAAATGAGCCCGCATTGCCAAGACAATCATAAGCCAAGAGAACAAAGCTGGAGGCATCACTCTACCTGACTTCAAACTATACTACAAGGCTACAGTAACCAAAACAGCATGGTACTAGTACCAAAACAGAGATATAGACCAATGGAACAGAACAGAGCCCTCAGAAATAATATCACACATCTACAACCATCTGATCTTTGACAAACCTGACAAAAACAAGAAATCGGGAAAGGATTCCATATTTAATAAATGGTGCTGGCAAAATTGGCTAGCCATATGTAGAAATTTGAAACTGGATCCCTTCCTTACATCTTATACAAAAATTAATTTGAGATGGATTAGAGACTTAAATGTTAGACCTAAAATCATAAAAACCTTAGAAGAAAACCTAGGCAATACCATTCAGGACATAGGCATGGACAAGGACTTCATGTCTAAAACACCAAAAGCAACGGCAACAAAAGCCAAAATTGGCAAATGGGATCTAAGTAAACTAAAGAGCTTCTGCACAGCAAAAGAAACTACAGAATGGGAGAAAATTTTTGCAATCTACTCATCTGACAAAGGGCTAATATCCAGAATCTACAAAGAACTCAAACAAATTTACAAGAAAAAAAAACCCAAACAACTCCATCAAAAAGTGGGCAAAGGATATGAACAGACATTTCTCAAAAGAAGACATTTATGCAGCCAACAGACACATGAAAAAATGCTTACCATCACTGGCCATCAGAGGAATGTAAATGAAAACCACAATGAGATACCATCTCACACCAGTCAGAATGGCAGTCATTAAAAAGTCAGGAAACAACAGGTGCTGGAGAGGATGTGAAGAAATAGGAACACTTTTACACTGTTGGTAGGACCGTAAACTAGTTCCACCATTGTGGAAGACAGTGTGGCGATTCCTCAAGGATCTAGAACTAGAAATACTATTTGACCCAGCAATCCCATTACTGAGTATATACCCAAAGGATTATAAATCATGCTGCTATAAAGACACATGCACATGTATGTTTATTGTGGCACTATTTACAATAACAACGACTTGGAACCAACGCAAATATCCATCAGTGACAGACTGGATTAAGAAAATGTGTCACATATACACCAAGGAATACTATGCAGCCATAAAAAAGGATGAGTTCATGTCCTTTGTAGGGACATGGATGAAGCTGGAAACCATCATTCTGAGCACACTATCACAAGGACAGAAAACCAAACACCGCAAGTTTTCACTCATAGTTGGGAATTGAACAATGAGAACACTTGGACACAGGAAGGGGAACACCACATACCGGGGCCTGTCATGGGGTGGGAGGAGGGGAAGGGATAGCATTAGGAGATATACTTAATGTAAATGATGAGTTAATGGGTGCAGCACACCAACATGGCACATGTGTACATATGTAACAAACCTGCACGTTGTGTGCATGTATCCTAGAACTTAAAGTGTATATATATATATATAAAAGAATGAAAAAGAAAAAGAAAAGTTGTTTTCTCTAGAAAGCCCTCAAAGAATATTCATACTAGGTTAGGTCCATCCAGGATATGCTCCTAAGCACCCTGCACTTGTCTTTCAGATTTTCAAAGAACTTGATCATTGGTCATCCTTCTCTATCAGGCTGATAGCATGAGAAGAGTTGAAATTAGTTTGCCTCATTCACTATTTCACCTCTCCACAATCACATAATAAATGACCAGTAGATATTTGTTTAATGAATCAATGAATTAAT
>NW_012107731.1:263328-286993 GCF_000951045.1 Mandrillus leucophaeus | reverse complement strand
AAGGATATGAACAGACATTTCTCAAAAGAAGACATTTATGCAGCCAACAGACACATGAAAAAATGCTTACCATCACTGGCCATCAGAGGAATGTAAATGAAAACCACAATGAGATACCATCTCACACCAGTCAGAATGGCAGTCATTAAAAAGTCAGGAAACAACAGGTGCTGGAGAGGATGTGAAGAAATAGGAACACTTTTACACTGTTGGTAGGACCGTAAACTAGTTCCACCATTGTGGAAGACAGTGTGGCGATTCCTCAAGGATCTAGAACTAGAAATACTATTTGACCCAGCAATCCCATTACTGAGTATATACCCAAAGGATTATAAATCATGCTGCTATAAAGACACATGCACATGTATGTTTATTGTGGCACTATTTACAATAACAACGACTTGGAACCAACGCAAATATCCATCAGTGACAGACTGGATTAAGAAAATGTGTCACATATACACCAAGGAATACTATGCAGCCATAAAAAAGGATGAGTTCATGTCCTTTGTAGGGACATGGATGAAGCTGGAAACCATCATTCTGAGCACACTATCACAAGGACAGAAAACCAAACACCGCAAGTTTTCACTCATAGTTGGGAATTGAACAATGAGAACACTTGGACACAGGAAGGGGAACACCACATACCGGGGCCTGTCATGGGGTGGGAGGAGGGGAAGGGATAGCATTAGGAGATATACTTAATGTAAATGATGAGTTAATGGGTGCAGCACACCAACATGGCACATGTGTACATATGTAACAAACCTGCACGTTGTGTGCATGTATCCTAGAACTTAAAGTGTATATATATATATATAAAAGAATGAAAAAGAAAAAGAAAAGTTGTTTTCTCTAGAAAGCCCTCAAAGAATATTCATACTAGGTTAGGTCCATCCAGGATATGCTCCTAAGCACCCTGCACTTGTCTTTCAGATTTTCAAAGAACTTGATCATTGGTCATCCTTCTCTATCAGGCTGATAGCATGAGAAGAGTTGAAATTAGTTTGCCTCATTCACTATTTCACCTCTCCACAATCACATAATAAATGACCAGTAGATATTTGTTTAATGAATCAATGAATTAATCGTTTTTAGGATCCTAATTCAAGCACATTCGGAGGCTGAAGAAGAAGAATTGCTTGAGCCCAGGAGTTCAAGACCAGACCAGACAACATAGGGATAATCCATCTTTACAAAAAATAATTTTAAAATTAGCTTGTCTGAGCTCAGTGTCTCATGCCTATAATCTCATCACTTTGAGAAGCCAAGGCCAGCATATTACTTGAGGTCAGGAGTTTGAGACCAGCCTGACCAACGTGGTGAACCTTGTCTATACTAAAAATAAAAAAATTAGCCGGCCATGGTGGTGCGCCTGTAGTCTCAGTTACTCAAGAAGCTGAAACAGGAGAATTGCTTGTACCCAGGATTTGGAAGTTACAGTGAGCTGAGATTGTGCCACTGCACTCCAGCCTGGGTGACAGGGTGAGACTCCATCTCAAAAAAATAAATTAATTAGTTAAAATAAAAATTAGCCAGGCATGATGGCACATACCTGTAGTCCCAGCTACTTTGGAGGCTGAGGCAAAAGGATGCTTAAACTCAGGAGTTCAAGGCTGCAGTCAGCTGTGATTGTGCCACTGAACTCCAGCCTGGGTTATAGAGTGAGAATTTCTCTATTATCTATCTGTCTGTCTGTCTGTCTATCTATCTATCTATCTATCTATCTATCTATCTATCTATCTATCTATCTATCGCTATAATCCTGCTCACTTTTGGTTTCCATTTGCATAAAATATCTTTTTATGTGATATTTCTATTACCTTCACATCCTATCAAAATTTGCTTTTCCTGGGTCTCATTCCCTCAGGACCCTTGTGCTCAGCAGAGTAACTGATATATACATATTTCAAAGTACATACAAAGATTTATATATATATATATACACACACACACTCACATACACAGAGAGATTTTTCATCACATAAAAAGATATATGTATATTGATGTACATGTATAAATATCTTTCTCTGTACATATATACATACACGTACATTTATATGATATATATATCTACAGATAGATATACATACATATATGTACAGATAGAGACAGAGAGAGGCAGCATATGTCTCACTCTCTCTCTGTCTATATATATATATATAGAGAGAGACAGAGAGAGAGATAGCAGATTAAAAATAACATAGACAGCATAAACAAAAAGCAGTAACAACTTCTGGAAATGAGGGACACGCTTAAAGAAATGCAAAATGCACTGGAATGTCTCAGAAATAGAATAAAATAAGTAGAAGAAAGAAATTCAGAGTTCAAAGAACAGGCTTTTGAATTGACCAAATCCAACAAAGAAAAGAGAATTAAAATAAATGAACAAAGCCTCCAAGAAGTTTGGGATTATGTTAAATGACCAAATCTAAGAACAATTGATGTACCTTAGGAAGAAGAGAAATCTAAAAGTTTGGAAAACATATTTGAGGAAATAATCGAGGAAAACTTCCCTGGTCTTGCTAGAGATACAGATATCTAAATACAAGAGCTGAAAAAACACCTGGGAAATTCATCACAAAAATGTCACTGCCTAGGCACCTAGTCATCAGGTATCTAAAGTCAAGATGAAGGAAAGAATCTTAAAATCTGTGAGGCAAAAGCATCAAGTAACCTATAAAAGAAAATACAGCATATTAACAGCAGATTTCTCAGCAGAAATCCTACAAGCTAGAAGGGATTGGAGTCCTATCTTTAGTCTCCTTAAACAAAACAATTGTCAGCCAAGAATTTTGTATCCAGCAAAAGTAAGCTTCATAAACGAAGGAAAGATAGTCATTTTTCAGACAAATGCTGAGAGAATTTGCCAATACAAAGCCAGCACTACAAGAACTGCTAAAGGCAGATGTAAATTTTAAAATAAATCTTTGAAATACACCAGAATAGAACATTCTTAAAACATAGATCTCACAACACCTGCAAAACAATAACACAATAAAAACAACAACAACAAGGTATTCAGGCAACAAATAGCACAATGAATAGATGAATAGAAGAATACCTCACATCTCAATACTAACATTGAATGTAAATGACCTAAATGCTCCACTGAAAAGGTACACAATGACAGACCAGATAAGAATTCACCAACCAAGAATCTGCTGTCTTCAAGATACTCACCTAAAACATAAGGACTCATATAGACTTATGGTAAAGGGATGGAAAAAGATATTTCATGCAAATGGAAACCAAGTGTGAGCAGGCGTAGCTAATTTTATGTGAGACAAGACAAGCTTTAAAGCAACAGCCCTTTAAAAAGACAAAGAGGAACATTATATAATGATAAAAAGACTTGTCCAACAGGAAAAAAATCACAATTCAAAATATATATACACCTAACACTCAAGCTTCCAAATATATAAAAGTATTATTACCAGACCTAAGAAATGAGATGGACAGCAACACAATAACAGTGAGGGACTTCAATACGCTGGTGGGAATGTAAACTATTACAACCCTATGGAAAACAGTGTGACAATTTCCTAAGAAATAAAAGTAGATCTACCATTTGAGTTAGCAATCTCACTACTGGATATCTACTTAGAGGAAACTAAGTCATTATACTGAAAAGATACTTGCACACACATGTTTATAGCAGCACAATTTGCAATTGCAGAAATATAGAACCAGACCAAATGCCCTTCAATCAACAAGTAGATAAAGAATTTCTGGATGGAATTGGAGATTATTATTCTAAGTTGAGTAACTCTGGAATGGAAAAACAAACATCATATGTTCTCACTCATAAGTGGTAGATAAGCTATGAGGGTGCAAAGGCATAAGAATGATACAATGGACTTTGCAGACTTGGGGGAAGTGTGGAAAGGGAGTTAGAGCTAAAAGATCATTAATTGGGTACAGTGTATACTGCTTGGGTGATAGGTCACCAAAATCTCAGAAATCACCATTAAAGAACTTATTCATGTAACCAAATGTCACCTGTTTTCCAAAAACCTATTGAAATACAAAATTAAGAATTGTCTTCCTGAACATCATTCAGAGGCTAAAGTGTATCAGAAGATACACTTTATCCTATCAATTTGCTTTCTCTACTAATTGAATGTTGCTCCTGGGACCATTAATTTTCTCTGCATTTCTAAGCTACTTTTGAGCAAGCTCTACAGCATCAGAAAAGGCAGTAGGGAAGAATGCAGAAAGATGTTTATTGTGTTCTTGAGGTAGGACATTAGTAGCTTCAGGTAAGTCAGAGCTGTCAACCACAGCTGCAGGTAGATTCAGAGGTAGCTCAAAAGGATGTGATGTGGGTTCCAAAGGTTTCTGCTCAACTACTGCATTAATTTCTATTGATGTGTAAAACAAATTACCTACCATCTTAGCAGTCTTGTTTCTTTGTTTGTTTGAGACAGGGTCTTGCTCTGTCACCCAGGCTGGAGTTCAGTGGTGCCATCATAGCTCCCTGCAGCCTCAACCTTCTGGGCTCAAGTGATCCTCCCACATCAGCCTCTGGAGTAGCTAGGGCAACACGCACATGCTACCATGACAAGCTAATTTTTTAAAAGAAAAAAAGTAGTAGTGAGGAGATTTTGCTGTGTTGGTGAAGCTCATCTCAACCTCCTTAGCTTAAATGACCTTCCTGCCTCAGCCTCCCAAGTGCTGGGATAACAGGTGTGAGCCACAGCACCGGTCCAAATGTAGTGGTTTAAAACAAAACTCATTTATTAACTTGCAGTTCTGTATGTCAGAAATCTAGATGGGTTTAACTGAGTTCTATGCTTAAAGTTTTACACTGCTCAAATCAAGATGTCAACCAGGCTGGACTCCAATCTTAAGGCTCTGAGGAAGAATCCACTTCCAAAATCATTCAGATTACTGGCAGAATTCAATTTCTTATGGTTATAAAATGAGGTACCTATTTCATTACTGGCTGTCAGCTGCTGAAGATCACTATCAGCTCCTGGAGGCCATTCTCAGGCACTTTCATATGTCCTCCCCCACATAAGAAATGAAGAATCTTCCTCATTTTAGATTTAACTCAATTTGAATCACTCTGGCTTCTTCTTTTGCTTCCTTTTGGATCTGCTTTTGAAGGGCTCATATGATTAGGCTAGGCCCACCTGGATAATCTTCTTTCTTAAGGTCAACTAATTAGTAATATTAGCAATATCTGCAAAATCCCCTTAGCAATGTAATGTAACATAAATACGGGAGTAATACCAAGGAACAAAGGTTATGGAGGTCATCTTAGAATTCTTACTACTTTAACTATCATCTACTTAGTTGCATCCTTTTTCTCCTCTCTCCCCATATTCAATCACTACATCATATCAATTCTACCTTGCCTCCAGTTTTTTCTATTTCTACCCTCTCCTCTCCATCCCACTACTACCCGGAGTCAGGCCCTTATCTTCTCCTACCTGTACAATTGAAACAATCTCTTGAGTGATCTCTCCACTTTCAAGCTCACTCCTCTCTGGTTCATTTTCCACAATACAGTCAGTCAGAATTGTGTTTCTAAAGTGTTGTCCAAATCATGTCACTCTGCTTTTAAACTTTTTTATTGTTTAAAGGAGAAAGCTCAAATAATTTACATTTTATTTATGTATTCATACTCTGCCTTTCCAACAAACAAATGATAGCAACTTATAAAATATCTCATACAATATTATAGTAAATAATAAAGTCACAACACACAATAATGGAAGACAAACAGAAAATGAGGATCAAGGGAAAGAAAAAATATAAAATGAAGATTATAGGGCTAGTTGAGTTTTACCCTAGGTTCTGAGCTTCCCCATAAGCAAGACAATGGTGGGATATGATCAATTACATTAATCTCCTTACCCAGAAAGGAGGAAGTAAATATGTGGTTATCACTTGGTCATGAAATAAATGATGTTTTGCCCCAACCTTTTTATGGTATAAGCAGCAATGAGATTTCAAATAACTATATATGAAACAGCTGGGTAGAACACAGCACGTTCTTTGCAGTCCATCTTTTACTTTCTTTTCAGACCCACTTCTGCCATTCCTTAAGAAAACAATTCTGCCTTGGGGTTGGGCGTGGTGGCTCAAGCCTGTAATCCCAGCACTTTGGGAGGCCGAGGCGGGTAGATCACCTGAGTTTGGGAGGTCGAGACCAGCCTGACCAACATGTACAAACCCTGTCTCTACTAAAAATACAAAATTAGCCTGATGTGGTGGTGTACGCCCGTAATCCCAGCTACTCGGGACGCTAAGGCAGGAGAATTCCTTGAATCTGGGAGGTGGAGGTTGCGGTGAGCCGAGATTGTGCCATTGCTCTCCAACCTGGGCAACAACAGTGAAACTCTGTCTCAAAAAAAAAAAAAAAAAAAAAAGAAAAGAAAAGAAAAGAAAAGAAAACAATTCTGTGTTAGCTCTCAAGAATACTTTCTGCCCTGCAAACATAGCTTGTGGGTTGATGCATCCATGACTTTGCTTGAGTCTGTCCCTCTGCCCTATTTTTTAAGGCCTAGGTCAAATATTTCCTCTGTGAATTGTTTTTGTCACCTACTCTAGAGTACTCCCCTTTATAATAGAGGTTGAAAACTCAAATGCTTTCAGGAGTCAGACAAATACAATAGCAGCCGTGGAGAGATTATTACACTAACTCTTTAAATGTTCACAAGTATAAGTTGGCACTATTATCTTCCCCATATACAGATAAGGAAATTGAAGGACAGATAGTAAGTGAGAGGTGCAGGCTATGTAAGCAGGAGATCTGACACCAGAGCCCCAGTATTCTTAGCCATTGCACATACTCGCTCTCAGAAAGCAGGTATGACAATAGGGAGTGGTATGGACTCCAGAGTTTATATCCCACGTAAAAGCCATCAGGCTAATATTTTTTAAAACACCATGCTGGCAAAACATACATGACCTCAGGTGATTAGGACACTAATTACTAGTTTGCCACCTTTGCTTTATCCTCTTAACCATAAGCTGTTTTACATTACTCTTAATGAGCTATATCCCACACCAGGTGCATCCTGAGGCCAAGTCTGCTTTCATGAATATTTCCTCCTTATGGTCCCCCCCTCACCTCTTATCCAGGTTTCAGCCAGCCAGAGGGTGAAGCAGCTGTATTGCCAATTGCCACTTCCAGTGGGCCAGGAGTAATACAGAGCTTAAGCTCTGCCTTTTTTTTTTTTTTTTTCCAAGATAGTTTCTGGAACTGAGCCTATGAGAAGGGGATCTTACGTCTAACGGGGTTCTATCCATCTAGCAGATCTGCTGTTCAATTTCCTTTGACTAAATAAATTTCAACACCAAATGCTGGTAACAAAAATAGCCACATTGCTGCTTGTGGTCTGGGTCTTTCCTCCTTCTCTTCCTCACTACTTCATTTGGTGCAGCATCCCAGGATTATGCAAGACTCTATTCAATCTCTCTTTGTCGTTCTCCACTGATCACCCTCCACAAAAATGGGGTCTTATTCTACTTCTGGCATGGCCCAACAAGAGAGAGAGATATGCACTTTTCTTCAGATATTGAAACCTATTTGCGGAGGAAGAATTCCCTTCTTTAAGCAAACCAAGAGGATAACCCAGATTGTAATTGATTCAACAAAGAGCAAGCCAAACCACCTCTCAATTCTAGAAATCTGCTCTGAATCTGTTTCAGTTTAGAAAACAGAAAATTCTATGACTTTCCTGCCTCAAGCAGCTTTCAGATCATTTTCATGGTTGAATTGTGGGTGTGCCAAGTCCATACACTTGGCTTTACCTGGGACATAGGCAGTAAGCACCTGGGAAATGGGGTGGGTGTCTGAAGATCAGTGAACAAAAAGTGAGTAGTTAAACCTAGAAGGTGAAAGCCCTGTGCCTGAGGTGAGCCGTGGTGTCTAAATTGGCCATAGGCTTAGTATTCTTTCAACAAGCCCTGCTGCTTCTACTCCATCAGTCTTCTATCCTCACCTTTTAAATTTATTTTTTTACTCCATTCTTGTCAACAGATTCTAAGAGATTTGACTCTGCACTACTCTGACCTTGTCTTTTGACACTGGTTTTCTCACTTATGGGTAGAATGTGAATGGGAAGGAAATACCTTCTTCACATGGTGGCCTGAGAGAGGAGAGTGTGTATAGGAGGAAATATCAAAAACGTATAAAACATAGAAATATGGATGTTTGAGTGTTATAGTTACTGCTGTACCCCAGTAATCAGCACAGTGCCTGCCACATAATAGGTACCCAATAAATATTTGTTGAAAGAATGAATGAGTGAAAAAATAAACAAAGATTTACAAGGGCCTACTATGCTGCAGATGTTCTGTTAGACTATGCTGAGAAAATGAGATGGAAGGTATATTAGTCAGGGTCCTTTTCCTCAGTGCAGTTACCCTGGTGAAAATCCAGAGGTCTCCTTGGAGAAAGGAGATTCACTGCGTACATTGTCAGTAATGTAGTGGGATCCTTTCTCAAGGGAACCCTGCCTGTCCTTTATTCAAGAAGTTCTGTCTAAAAACTGGCTCAAGTCTGGAAACTGAGAGGCCATGATTCTCTGGTTTTATAATTCAAATTAGTCTTTTGTACATTTGACCTAGAAATTTTCTGCTTGCATGAATTAGGTAGAAATGTATTAGGCTTCCTATCAATTTCACTTCTAGGCACACCGCGATTAATTAGCCCTATGCCAGAGCTCTACACAAGTCAGACTATTCTGATTGCTGGTTTGTCTCTGCTGTCAATTATGGTAGCTATGCCCAGCTAACTTTTGACAGTTGGGTGCCACCACTTGGCCCCTGCCACCTCGCTATCTAGTTATTCCCATTGTATTTCAATTTTATGGTTTAGTGACTGCAGTTTCCCCCATTAGATCTGACATACAGAGAAAAGCAATTACAGGGCTCTTCAAAGATGCAGGTGCTGCCTTCACAAATCTATTTCACAAGGTATTGGTCAAAGGTATGTCTTCTGTACCCTCCCAAATGGGATGAGTAGGCCTAAAGTGACTAATTCACTCCACCATCCCAACCTCCCTAAGCCTTTTGATCTTTCTCTACAATAAACCAAGGGAAATCAGGCATTTCCAGCTCACTCACAGTGGGCCACCTTTTAGTCCATATTTCAGCAGACCAAGCAAAGAAACCGTTAGAATCTTCTTAGCTTCCCGAGCTGAAACATTAAATGCAGAGCCCCTACTTAGTGGGCCCAAATCAATAAATTCAGCCTGATCCAACTCCATGTTCCTTCCACTATTTTCTGAAACTCTTACTATCCATTCCCATGCCTGTTCTCCAGATTTCTGTTTATATAAATTAGAAAACTCAAGCAGTTCTTTTTGCATGTAGTGCACCTCCTCATGGGTTACACTCTCAACCTTACCTCCAGGGGTCTACCAGGACTGAAGTCTAGTTATAGGTCTAGAAGCAAAGAGGAGTGTTGGAGGTGACTCCTGAGGAGAATCAACATTACCTTGCCTGGCAACTGCCTCAGGGGAGGCCACCACTGTTGCCTCAGGCATTGCAGGGTTTATCTCCTAAGACAAAGGTGGAAAGGCTGATGGCAGCATGCATAGGGGAGGAGACATTGCCACTACTACCGATGGGGAGCTGTATCTTCTGGCAAAAAAGTTTCATCAGAGTTTACAAACTCAGTGTCCCCAGGTTCATCAGGGTCTTCCCACAAGTCCTCATTCCAAGTTGCAAGTTCCCACTCTTTTTCGATCAATGCCCTCACTTTAACAGTAGAAACCTGGCGAGACTGTGCATACATCTTTCATTGCAGGTCAGCCACTTGCATGATAAGAGCTGTGTCTGTTTTTCTACAATTTCAGCTCTTTCTCTACAGGAGATAAGACTCTCACTCAGGGCAATCTTAGCAGATTTGAGGCTCAGTAAATGCTTCTGATGCCAGGAGATAGAGTCTCTGAGTTCATTTTCTTTCATCACTTTGCCCTCTGAGCTTAGGAGCAACCAACCAGCTTCATTATGTCCTTTGGTTCTCCAAGTATGGTCAAAGTTATTATGTATGGAATCACTAAACTCCTTGCCTCTCATGAGCAATTAATCATGAGTGTCAAATGCATTTTTTGTATTACTCTGTAAACAGTTTACACAAAGGACAATCAGTGCTCTCTATACTATTAGAAGTAGAGTCCTTAGCACTTTCGGGTCTAATCATATCAAGCAGCCCACTCCAGAAACCCCAAAACCAACAAAATAACTCCATCTTTAATATTATGTTCCTCTAGAACCATTCCTGGTACCAAAATCTGTTTTAGTCAGGGTTCTCTATAGAGACAAAAATAATGGAATATATGTATATATAAAGGGGAGTTTATTAAGTATTAACTCACACAATCACAAGGTCCAACAATAGGCTGTCTGCAGGCTGAGGAGCAAGGAAAGCCAGTCCGAGTTCCAAAACTGAAGAACTTGGTGCCTGCTTATATTCTAGCTGTGCTGGCAGCTGATTAGATTGTGCCCATTCAGATTAAGTGTGGGTCTGCCTTTCCCAACTGACTGACTCAAATGATAATCTTTTCTGGCAACACCCTCAGACACACGCCCAAGATCAATTCCTCGTATACTTCAATCCAATGAAGTTGACACTCAATATTAACTGTCACAGGTGGAGATAGAGTCTCTGTCCTGTTATTGAAAGAGATGTTATAAATCAATCAGGCAGCCAAATCTACCCATGAGTAGCTCTCTTGAGGTACGATGTGGTAGCTGCCATGACAAGAGCCAAAGAATGCTCAATGGGAGGACATAGGTGAGACAAATTAATCCAGAATGAAGTAATTTGTGGAAAATTTTGAAGGAAATGGAATTTGAGTTGTGGTTATGGTGATAAGCAGAGCGGTCAAAGCAGAGAAGCAGCAAACAGAAGAGAATTTCAGGTATAGAGGGGATAGTTTTAGCAATGGCACAAAAAATGGTAGAAACATTTGGACAAACAACAGGTTGTCTATGATGGCTGGCTGAAAAGTAGTTTGCACTGATGGAGGCTAGAGTGAATGAGAAAGGCTGACTAGGGTCAGGGAGAGAGATGTCTGGCCCTTTAGACAAATAATAAAAATTAACAGACACCTGAGAGAGATAAATAGTGTGCATTTATAAAAGCAAGCAGTAAGCATACTGGCCTCATTTTTTTTTTTAACTCTAACCTTTTTGCCCAATTAATGCAATGAAACACCAGAAAAGTCCATGCAGGAATACTTGTGGATGTTGAAATATATAGAAGATATTTTTCAGGCTCTTTGATTTTTCTGAACCTGAGTAGAAGCCTGATTTTAGATGTCTCAAAAGGCTGCTACCTCATTCTCACAACTTGAGAAAAATTATTGCCACCAAAAACATCTGTATTTTTTTTTTTCAAATGACCCATCATCCATGAAATCTGGAAGAATTGCTTGCTATTTATAAAAAAATTCCATGCCCATTTCTAGTTTAAAATCTCCCAAGCCTCCATTGCTTTCTTGTAATGTCAGCTGTCTAGTATATTCTGCCCCATCACTGTCATCTTTGTTATTGCCATCATCACTGCCACCACCATATTTATGCTATTATTTCTTTAGAGTAAGAAGGGGGAACAAGGAGTGTTTCAGGGCTTACTTGAAGATGCTCTTTATCCTTGAAGATCTTTCCTCTCTCAACCAAGAAGGACCTTAGTATGAGCATCTTTGTATGAGTGTTTGTTTTTACATTCCCAGTGTCCTTTTTTTTTTTTTTTTTTTTTTTTGCCTTTTGGTAACAGGCTCCTCAATTTCCTTTTGGGGAACATCCCCTTTCATTGTAAATCCATGTGGGTCAGATGGGCTAATACACTTCCTCCTCCTGACTCCAATGGGTTGGTACATAATATAGCTCTGGCCAATGAGATCTCACAGTGAATGTTCAGGGATGGAAAATGACCAAAACTGAGCCAACTCTGGGACTTTTGCTGGGACTATTGGTAACAGTATGTTTTATTTCCATTGGAATTAATAGATGTTAAAATTAAGATAGTCACAGCAAGTACTTGTTGAATATTTATTATTGTAATCCTTTATGTATATTAACTTGTTTCATCACTATAAAAACTCTGTGAGGTAAATAGTAGTATTATCCAGATTTTATAGAGGATACAGAGTCAAGTAACATTCAAAGTCATACAGAGTAAGTGGCAGAACCAGGATTCAAACTCCAGCAGTGGGACACCAGAGCTCGTGCTCTTTACCACAATGGTATATTGTAGATGAATGTATGATAAAAGCCTGAAGTTGCTGAGGGTGGAGCTGGAGATGACTGAGGGTGAACGTGAACTATGAAGAGAGAGGCCAGGTTCTAAAGACGTAATTGAACTTCTGAATCCAAACTTCCTTGGTCTATTTAGGTATCTGAATTAATACAGTTTTTTGTTTGTTTGTTTGTTTTTTGTTTGCTTAAGCCAGTTTGAATTGAGTTTCTGTCACTGGGGGCCAAAATAATTTTGACTAGCCTCCCTTCCCTTCTTTCTTTTTATCTTATTCACAGCCTCAGATTTCTGTGAGTTGGAGGGAGGAAGGAAGAGTCCTGCATAGCATCAGGTTCTTACTGGCTTCCTCATCTCTCACATCTGGAGCCACATGTCCTCTGCCTATAGGTGGAAGGCCACACTGGCCTTTGGAACTATCACTGACTAGAGACGAGGGAAGTGAAAGCAAAGCTCATTAGATTCCTCATCAAGTGTCGTTTGCTGGGAACCTTGCTTACATCTTGAATCACAATACTATTCACTGGGCTTTCGAATTGTTATCCAGACACTGCCCCTACCTTAAATCTTGGTTTTAGTCAGTCATTCACTTCCTGGATTACTTTTTTCCCCCATTGCCTTGGAAATCTGCCTAAAATTCCCAGCTCTCACTAACAAGGGTCAAGGATTGTTCTTGTCATTTACTCTTAGCTACTGGAGTCCATCTCGAAGCCCCAAGTTGATGGCTGGGGTTCTGCTATCTGCTGAGAGATATCCCAAATGCCAAATATCTGCCTGAATTTCCTTGTATCTCCCATATCTGTCTTCCATATGGGTCTTGCTATCAATCTGTCTTTGGTCTCTTGAATATGGGACATGCTCAGTAAAAGATAGCTGATTGTGATGGACACTTATTGTTTACCTTTTAAACAGTTATTGTGCAACAATTAACAACCCCGTTCTCAACAATTCCAGATTTCTATTTTTTTTTTTAAGACCCACCATTTTCATGGCATATATTTATAGGATACAATGTAATTTTTAAAACATTTATTATAAGTTCAGGGGTACATGTTCAGGTTTGTTACACAGGTAAACTTGGAGGATGGGGATTTGTTTTACAGGTCATTTAATCACCCAAGTATTAAGCCTAGTACCCATTAGTTATCTTTCCTGATCCTCTACCTCCTCCCACCCTCAACTCTCAATAGGTACTATTGTGTGTTGTTCCCCTCTATGCATCCATGTATTCTCATCATTTAGCTCCCACTTATAAGTGAGAACATATGGTATTTGGTTTTCTGTTTCTGTGTTAGGTTCCTAAGAATAATGGCCTCTAGCTACATCTATGTTCTTGCAAAGAACATGATCTCATTCTTTTGTATGGCTGCATAGTATTCTATGGTGTATATGTACCACATTTTCTTTATCCAGTCTAACATTGATAGGTATTTGTGTGGATTCCATGCCTTTGCTATTGTAAATAGTGTTGGAATGAACATACATATGCATGTGTCTTTATAATAGAATGATTTATATTTCTTTAGGTGTATACCCAGTAGTAAGATTGCTGGGTCAAATGGTATTTCTGTCTTCAGGTCTTTGAGGAATCACCACACTGTCTTCCACAATGGTTGAACTAGTTTACACTAACAGCAACAGTGGATAAGCATTCCTTTTTCTTCAAAACCTTGCCAGCATCTGTATGTTTTTAGCTTTTAAGAATAGCCATTCCGACTGGTGTGAGATAGTATCTCATTGTGGTTTTGAGTAGCATTTCTCTAATGATCAGTGATGTTGAGCTTTTTTTAAACATGCTTGCTGGCCTTCTGTATGTCTTCTTTTGAAAAGTGTCTGCTCATGTTCATTGCCCACTTTTTAATAGAGTTGTTTGGGTTTTTTTGTTCTTGTAAATTTGTTTGAGATCCTTATAAATGCTGAATATTAGATCTTTGTTGGATGCATAGTTTGCAAATATTTGTTCGCTTTGTACAGGTTGCCTGTTTACTCTGTTGATAGTTTCTTTTGTTGTTTAGAAGCTAATTTGTTTAGTTAAATTCCATTTGTCAATTTTTGCTTTTGTTGCAATTGCTTTTGCTGTCTTTGTTATGAAATCTTTGCCTGTGCCTATGTCCAGGATTGTATTACCTAGGTTGTCTTAAAGGCTTTTTTTAGTTTTGGGTTTTACACTTAAGTCTTTAATCTCTCTTGAGTTATTTATTGTATATGGTGTAAGGAAGGGGTCCAGTTTCAATCTTCTGCATATTGCTAGGCAGTTATCCTAGCACCATTTATTAAATAGAAAATTCTTTTCCCATTCCCTGTTTTTGTCAGGTTTTTCAAAGATCGGGTAGTTGTAGTTGTGCAATCTTATTTCTGGTTCTCTATTCTGTTCCATTGGTCTACATGTCTGTTTTTGTCCCAGTACCATGCTGCTTTTTTTACACTATCCTGTAGTATAGTTTGAAGTCAGGTAGCGTGATGCTTCCAGCTTCGTTCTTTTTGCTTAGGATTGCCTTGGCTATTTGGGATCTTTTTTGACTCCATATACATTTTAAGATTTTTTATTTGAGTTCTGTGAAGAATCTCAATGATAGTTTATTAGAAATAAAGCATTGAATGTGTAAATTACTTTGGGCAGTATGGCCATTTTAACAATATGATTTCTTTCTACCTATGAGCATGGAATTTTTTTTTTCATTTGTTTGTGTCATCTTTGATTTCTTTGAGTATTGATTTTTCACTTCCCCTTGTAGGGATCTTTCACCTCTCTAGTTAGCTGAATTTCTAGGCATTTGATTCTTTTTGTGGCAATTGTGAATGGAAGTTCATTCCTGATTTGGCTCTTGGCTTGATTGTTGATGGTGTGTAGGAATGCTAGTAATTTTTGCACATTGATTGTGTATCCTGAGACTTTGCTGTAGTTGATTATCAGCTTAAGAAACTTTTGGGCTGAAACTATAAAGTTTTTTTGATATAGGATTTTGTCATCTGCAAACAAGGATAGTTTGACTTTCTCTCTTCCAATTTGGATGCCCACCCCCCAATTTTTTTTTTTTTTTTTTTTTTTTTTTTTTTTTTTTTTTTTTTTGCATGATTGCTCTAGCCAGGACTTCTAATACTGTGTTGAATGTAAGCAGTGAGAGAGGGCATCCTTGTCATGTGTTGATTTTAAAGGGGAATGCTTTCAGCTTTTGCTCATTCTGTGGATGGCTGTGGGTTGGTCATATGTGCCTCTTATTATTTTGAAGATAGTTTTTTTTTTCTTTTAACGTGAATGAATGTCTAATTGTACTGAAAGACTTTTCTGCATCTATTGAGATAGTCACGTGGTTTTTGTCTTTAGTTGTGTTATGTGATGAATCATGTTTCTTGATTTATGCGCATTGAATCAAACTTGCATCCTGGGGATGAAGCCTACTTGGTCATGGTGGATAGAATTTTTGGTGTGGTGCTAGATTCAGTTTGCTAGTATTTGTTGAGAGTTTTTACATTGATGTTCATCAAAGATATTGGCCTGAAGTTTTCTTTTTTTGCTGTATCTCTGTCAGGTTTTGGTATCAGGATGGTGCTGGCCTCAGAGAATTAGTTAGGGAGACGTCCATCTTCCTTAATGTTTTGGAGTAGTTTCAGTAGGAATTGCACCAGCTCCTTTTTGTAAATCTGGTAGAATTCAGCTGTGAGTCTGTCTAGTCCTGGGCTTGTTTGTTTATTTGTTTGTAGGCTATGTGTTACTGTCTTAATTTCAGAGCTCATTATTGTTCTGTTCAGGGTTTTAATTTCTTTCTGGCTCAGTTGTGAGAGGGTGTATGTGTCCAGAAATTTGTCATTTTTTTCTAGATTTTGTAGTTTGTGTGCATGGAGGTGTTCATAATATTCTCCAATGGTTGTTTGTATTTCTAAGGGCTCAGTGGTAATATCTCCCTTGTCATTTCTGATTATGTTCATTGAAATCTTCTCTGTTTTTTATTTTTCTAGCTAGTAGTCTATTTATTTTATTACTTTTTTTTTTTTTAAAAAAAAACAACTCCTGGATTCATTAATTTTTTGAATCTTTTTTTTTGTGTGTGTCTCAAGCTCCTTCAGTTCAGCTTTGATTTTGTTTTTTTCTTGTCTTCTGCTAGATTTGGGGTTAGTTTGCTCTCGGTTCCCTAGTTCTTTCAGTTGTGATGTTAGATTGTTAACTTAAGCTCTTTCTAGCTTTTTGATGTAGGCATGTAGTGTTATGAATTTCTCTCTTAACACTGCCTTAGCTGTGTCTAAGAGATTCTGGTATGTTTTATCTTTGTTCTCGTTAGTTTCAAAGAACTTCTCGATTTCTGTCAATTTCATTATCTACTCAAAAGTCATTCCAGAGCAGGTTATTACATTTCTATTTAATTGTATGGTTTTGGGCAAATTTTTAAATCTTGAGTTGTAATTTGTTTGTGCTGTGGTCTGAAAGACTGTTACTATTTCAGTTCCTTTATATTTACTAAGGGGTGTTTTACTTCCAACTATGTGGTTGATTTTAGAGTATCTGCCATGTGGCAAAGAGAAGAATGTATATTCTGTTGTTTTGGGTGAAGAGTTCTGTAGATATTTATCAGTTTAATTTGATCCAGTGCTGACTTCATGTCCTGAATATCTTTATTAATTTTCTGTCTCAATGATCTGTCTCATGTTGTCAGTGGGATATTAAAGCCTCTCACCAGTATTGTGTGGGAGTCTAAGTCTATTTGAAGGCTTCTAAGAACTTACTTTATAAATCTGGGTGCTCTGATGATGGGTGCATGTATATTTATAATAATTAGGTCTTGTTGAATTGAACCCTTTACCATTATGTAGTGCTCGTCTTTTTCTTTTGTTCTTTGTTGGATCAAAGTCTTTTTTTTTTTCAGAGACTAGGATTGCAATCTCTGCTTTTTTTTTCTGTTTTCCATTTGCATGGTAGATTTTTCACTATCTCTTTATTTTGAGCCTATGTGTGTCATTGCATGAGAGATGGGTCTCTTGAAGACAGCATACCAATTGGTCTTGGTTCTCTATTCAGTTTGCCACTCTGTGTCTTTTAATTGGGGGATTTAGCTCACTTAAATTTAAGGCTATTATTTATATGTATAGATTTGTTCCTGTCACCATGATGTTAGCGAGTTATTTTGCATAATATTCTAAAATGTTTTTCAAGTTGGTTCCAATCTTTTCATCTCTTTCAGGTACACCAATCTGTCATGGATTACATCTCTTTACATAATTCCATATTTTGTGGAGCTTTTGTTTATTTATTTGTATTTTTTCTCTATTCTTATCTGCCTGTTTCATTTTGGAAAGGCAGTCTTCAAGCAGTTAGATTCTTTCCTCTGCTTGTTCTACTCTGCCATTAATACTTATGATTGCTTTATGAAATATTTGTAGTGTGTTTTTTAGCTCTGTCAGGTCAGTTACATTCTTCTCTATACTGGCTATTTTGTCTATTAGCTCCTGCAGTGTTTAATCATGATTTTTAGCTTCCTTGCATTAGGTTATAACATACTCCTCTAGCTCAATGAATTTCATACCTATCCTTATTCTGAAGTCTACTTCTGTCAGTTCAGCCATCTCAGTATCAGCCTGATTCCAAATCCTTGCTAGAGAGGTGATGTGGTCACTTGGAGGAAAGAAGTCACTCTGGATTTTTGTGTTTTCAGTGTTCCTGTGCTGATTCTTTCTCATTTTTGTGGACTTATCTAACTTCAATATTTGAGGTTGCTGAGTTTTTGATGTTTCTTTTTCTTTTATCTTACTCAACGACCTTCAGGGTTTGATTGTGGAATTAGGTGGATTCAACAAACTGTCTTCATTTCTGGGAGATTTTTAGGGGGCTAATGCTCAGCTCCCAATTCCATGATTGCATGCTCTAACTCTGGGGGTCTTTTATTGGGCCCTGACTTTGTTCTCTATCTCCTTGAGGTTTAAAGTTTACTGCGCTGTGAAGGTCGAGGTGTGGCAGCTGCTGTAGAGTACTAGCAAATGCAAAGATGCCTATTTCCCTGTGGATGTTCACCACAGTGGTAGAGGCAAGGCAGCTTGGGTCGGGGGGTGCAGGGGGCCCCTGTTGGACACTGTGTGCACTGTTGCACTTGAGGTGGTATTGGCTTAGGACAGTGTGCTGGCTAGCACATATCTGGGTACCTTCTCTGTGTCCTGTAAGCAGGAGTGATTGGTCTTTTTGTGGGAGGATCCCCTGTTCTCTCTGCAGTGTTAGTGCAAGGGCAGGGCACTGGCAGCGGCAGGGCTTTCTGGCTTGGTGCCGACCAAGGCTGTCTGCAATGGTGGTTGGCAGGGATGTAGAAGTGTACTGCAGTACCACCTGCTGGCAGAGTAAGCAAAGCAAAACCCACCCAGGCAGACTTGTGCCAGCAAAGTGATGTGGGGAGTTGTCATGGGCTTGAGGTAAGCTGCAGTATGAAGAGAAAACATGTGGACTGGTGTGTCACCATAGGGGCCACCTTGCTGGGGCTCTCCACTGCTCAGGTATGGTCTGGCAGCACAGAAGCTATGGTGAGGATGCTCAGGGCACTCAAGACTGCCCTGTAAGCAGGTGTGGCGAGACTGGGACCCTGGGAGAGGCCAGCAAATGAAGGAGTACTCAGGTAAAACCAGCTTTGTCTGATGTGCAAGACTACCCTGGAGAGATCAGGTCCAAGAGTCCCGCTAGGGCTAATGTCTCTTACGGGAGCAAGTAGAGCCTAAAGGGATGGCTGTCCCTGGCTGTGGTCCACTACAGACACTCCAGCACCAAACCCTCTGGGAACCATATCTGCTGTCTTGCTGTGCCACCATGTTGCTTGTCTCCTGAGTGTTCTACCCCAGAGAGATACAGGTCATCAATTGCTCATGACAATCAGCCCAGGATGGAGACTTTGTGCTGTGGGCCCAAGCCAGGGGTTCTTTGTCTGGTGATGAGCACTGGGGTGTGTATGGGACCCAGAGAAGATGGACTGTCCTCCTCTCCTTGGGTTGACTGCAGCTTTTTAGAGATGTGGATAAAGCATTTAAGTTCTTGGCACCTTCGTTAGTCTGCGGGAAGCAAGGACAGTTCTACTGCAGAGGCAGTAGCAGAGAAGCTTTCAGTTGCCCCTGGATGCTCTGTCCAGAGAGTTGCAGAGCTGCTGCCACTGGTTCAATAGCTCTGGTGGGGGCTGGGTAGAGGCCCAGGCCTGGAGGACCTGCCCAGTGAGAAGATATGGGAAAGTACATCCACATAACAATCTGGCCGCTTTCCCATAATGCTGCTGTTGTATGCTGGAGGTTCCTAATCATCTTGGATTTTCCAGTACCTGGAGGTATCACCAGTGAAGAGTGTGAAACAGCAAAGATGGCAGCCTGTCCCTCCCTCTGGGAACTCCATCCCAGGAAAGTATGGACCTGTTGCTTGCTCAAATGCCCTGTAGGAGGTGGCTGGAGATCCTGGTTAGAAGGTCTCACCCAGTGAGGAGAAATGGGGTTTGGGTCCTGCTTTAAAAAGCAGCCTGGCCACATTCTCATAGAGCAACTGTGCTGTGCTAGAGGTATGTTTCAGCTCCTGGTCGCCTCAGACACACCAAAGCCCAAAGGCTGGAATGGCTAGGTCGTCCAAATAGAAAAGATAGTGGCCTGCCCCTCTCTCTGGGAGCTCTGTCCAAGAGGTCTGAAACCTCTGTCAGCTGGAGAACACTGTTTGGGGTAGCTGGAGATTCTGGTTGGGAGGCTCCACCAGTGATGAGGAATGGGATTGGAGACCCACTTATAAAAGCAGTTTGGCCATGTTTTTGTAGGACAGCTGTGCTGTGCTGGAGTACTCTTGCCCCCAGTCAGTGTAAACTCTCCAAAACCTGAAGGTCGGAATGGCTAAATTGTCCAAACAGCAAAGATGACAGCCTTGCACTCCCTCTGGGAGCTCTGATCCAGGGAAGTTTCAAAACTATGTTGGCCAGAGAACACCGACAGGGGTGGCTGGAGACCCCAGTTGGGTGGTCTTGCCCAGTAAAGATGAAAAGAATTGGGGACCTGCTTTAAGAAGTAGCCTGACCAAGTTTTCACAGAGCAGCTGTGCTGTTCTTGGGGACCACCTCTAGCCTTGTTTGACTTGGACTCTCCAAAGCCTGAAAGCTGGAATGGCTAAGTCACCCAAACAGCAAAGATGGTGGCTTAACTCTCTCTCTGAGAGCTTCATCTCAGGGAGGTTTCAAAACTCTGTTGGCCAGAGAACACTGTCAGGTGTGGCTGGAGACCCTAGTTGGGAGGTCCCACCCAGTGAGAAGAAACGGGATCAGGAACCCACTTTAAAAAGCATTCTGGCCATGTTTTTGTAAAGCAGCTGTGCTGGGATTTTTTCTGTCTTTGATTGGCTTGGACTCTCCAAAACTCAAAGACTGGGACAGCTAAGTTGCCCAAACAGGAAAAATAGCAGACCAAACCTCCCCTTGGGAGGCCCATCTCAGAGAGGTATAATGCTACTACTGGTGTCCAGCTGGAATCCCAAGCCAGAGGATCTTATCCTGAGAGGCACCATGGAAGTGAGGCCTGAAGATTCTTGCTGCTCAGACTCTGTGGATTTAGTCTCTTTCCTAGGAGTATGTATGAGAGTCTAACGTCCTGCTTTAATGGAGTTGCAGCTGCTTTACACAGAAAGCCTGAGTATTTAACGCTCTTGGGTTTCTATGTGTGTCTGAGCAGCTGCTCTGCCAAGCCTCCACATAGCTCTGTGTGTCAGACTGAAGGTCCTGGGTTCATGAGGTGATCTCCTGACCCGAGGGTTACAAAAATGCATGGGAGAGGCATGGGTTTCCAGGTTCCCACATACATTCACCACTTCCCTGGGCAGGGGAGGTTCTCTTGGCTCTGTGTCACTCCCAAATGGGCCATCATCCTGCCTTGCTTTTCTCTATTCTGTGTGGGTTGTTTCCTTGATTGTTCCTAATGGGAGTACCTGGATATTTTGATTGACAGTTTTGATTGACGGTTTACTTGCCTCTTTCAGTTTTTTACCTGCCTTTAATTGACCATTTTGGTCACCTCCCCTTTCTGATTTCTTTTGGGGGTCTATGTGATGTGGATTCAAGGTTAGCCTATCCATAACTCTAGGGATTGAGCAATCAATAAATTGTATCCCCCATACACAGAGATTAATGGGTGGTTATGTGATTCAAGCTGGTCAAATCGGAATGAATCTCAGGAATATAAAGGGAACACTGGAATGATGATGCTTTCTTTTTTTGTAGAAAATTTTGTAAAAATTGAATCAGGTAGCCTTTGTAGATATTGTCAGCCATCTTGGGATTCAACCTTAGTTTGAAGCCAACATCATGGCAAGTTGGGTGGAGAGAAGGAAAGAAATCAAGTCCTTTTAGACAATGTTGAGCTGCCAGATAAAGCCTCACCTGAATCTAACACTATCTCTGGACTTCTCAGTTATGTGAAATCATTTTATTTCTTAAATTGGTTTGGACAGGATTTCCTTTTACATGCAACCAGAAGAATCCTAAATCATATACCTATTTTTTATTGTGGGCCAAAGTATTTCTGGCCAGGTGCTAACCAGGCTACTCACAATAGCTTTGAGACATAAGATGCTAACATATGCTTTATGAAAGGCAGAAATGAGTGGGGACAGTGTATGGAAACAATGTAAGGACAAGATACTTGAGTTAGAGGATGGCTATTTTTTAAAGTCTAGAGATGTACTGTCTAATCCAATAGCTGTTAGCTACATGTAGCAATTCAAATTTAAATAAATTAAAATTAGAAATTTTGTTTCTCTATCTCACTAGCCACATTTCTGATTTTTGTTGTTGTCGTTGTTTTGAGACAGGGTCTTACTCTATTACCAAGGCTGGAGTGCAGTAGAGCAACCACCAATCACTTCAGCCTTAACATTTTGGGCTCAAGTCATCCTCCTCTCAGCCTTCTGAGTAGCAGGAACTACAGGTGTACATTACCATGCCTGGCTAAATTTTATTTTATTTCTTGTAGAGATGGTGTCCTCACTATGTTACTCAGGCTGGTCATGAACTCTTTGGCTTAAACAATCCTCCCACCTTGGCCTCTCAAAGTGCTGGGATTACAGGTGTGAGCCACTGTGCCTGGCTGATAGTCATATTTCTAGTGCTTAACAGCCACATGAGTGGTAACTATATTGGATAATGCAAATTAACCAACTTTTTCATCATCAGAAAAAGTTCAGTTAGACAGTGCTGCTCTAGAGTAAGAAGCAAGAGCAATGATTTTCAACCATAACTGCACACTGGAAACATCTGGGGAGCTTAAAAAAAACAAAAATGCTAACATTCACACTCCAAAGAAGATCAAGTCAATCAGGGTTTCAGGGGCTGGGGCACAGTATCAATTTTTTAAAAAGCTTCCAGGATATTTCTAATGTGCATCCATGGCTGCAAAACATTATGAGCCTTGCTATTTAAAATGTGGGCAAAGAAAACCAGCAGCATTGATGTTAAGGCTATAAAATCTTAGACACTGCTTCAGATCTACTGAACCGGAAACTGAATTTTAACAGAATTCCTAGGCGATTTATATGCACATTAAAGGTTGAGAAGCACTTTTCTATGAGAAATCAGGAAGGGCCAATAAAGAAACTGTATTAAAAGGTATGAATCTTAGGGAATACCCAAGCCAAACTGGAAAGTGTTGCTTTTCTCTCTAAGCTTCCATTTAATCTAACTGTAAAATGAAAGGGTCAGACAACATATCTATGGTCCTCCAATTTGCTTGGCTTTGTGTTGACAGGGACCTTAAAAGTCTGTGGCTCAAGGTTTCCAAGCCTAAACTAGACTTCGGACCAGTAAGTGGTCTACTATGAATCCTAGGAATAAGGAACAGAAATTGAGGAGCAAAATATTTGAGATTGAACGGCTTTCACCTTGAAAAGGGTGAGAGAGGGAACAAGCTTGAATAAGTAAAAATCTGCCTCAGTGAGTTAAGGACCAGTGGCTGGTAAACAGTACTTGTGGCTAACTGCTCCTAACCTAAAGCTTGAATTCATCTATGGCATTTCATCTAACTGGCTGTTCTACCCCTTTTTACAGATCGCAGTGATCAGATTTCCCCTAACTCATCAACAAGGTCCCTCATTCCATCCATGGTCAGCCCTGCAAATTCTTCCTTTTGTTGAGAACTCGATATCCCTATGTTTCTAACTATGGGTCCTATAGCTCTGGCCCTTGAGTTACACAGACTGCACCCTCTGTCAGGTGAGAGCACATCAATGGTTCAAAGACAGAGACCTTGTTCCCCTGAGTCTTTTCTACTCCAGACAAGATACTCTTGGTTTCTTCAATTAGTCTTCATGGAGCTTGGCTTAGAGCCCTCACCCCAACCTGCTCACTACCCTCTGGACACGCCCCACATTTTCTTTATTATTATTATTATACTTTAAGTTCTAGGGTACATGTGCATAACGTGCAGGTTTGTTACATATGTATACTTGTGCCATGTTGCTGTGCTGCA
>NW_012107731.1:245997-256603 GCF_000951045.1 Mandrillus leucophaeus | reverse complement strand
GGTGTGCCTGTTTGCTTAAAGCGCAGTATTGGGGTGGGAGTTACCCGATTTTCCAGGTGTTGTGTGTCTCAGTTCGCCTGGCTAGGAAAAGGGATTCCCTTTCCCCTTGCACTTCCCAGGTGAGGTGATGCCTCGCCCTGCTTCAGCTCTGGCTGGTCGGGCTGCAGCAGCTGACCAGCACCGATTGTCCGGCACTCCCTAGTGAAATGAACCCAGTACCTCATTTGAAAATGCAGAAATCACCGGTCTTCTGTGTCGCTCGCGCTTGGAGTTGGAGACTGGAGCTGTTCCTATTCAGCCATCTTGCTCTGCCCTCTGCCCCACATTTTCTACCTCATTGAGTTGTAAATTCCAAAACTGAACAAATACTCTTGGAGGTGTCAGACCAGTACAGAATCAACTATTTAATGTAGACCTACAGCAGATGTGGCACATGTATCAGCAGACAATATTATTTCATGAGTAGAAGCTAAGGCATTGCTGAGATCTGTCACCAATTCAAGATCCGCATCCTTGGCCAAGCATGGTGGCTCATGCCTGTGATCCCAACACTTTGGGAGGCTGATGTGGGAAGATTTTTTGAGCCCAGGAGTTTGAGACCAACCTGGGCAACATAGAGAGACCCCCATCTCTAAAAAAAAATTTAAAAAGTAGATGGGTATAGTGTCATTCACCTGTTGTTCCAGCTACTTGAAGGCTGAGGTGGGAGGATAGCTTGAGCCTGGGAGTTCAAGGCTGCAGTGAGCCATGATCATGCCCCTGCACTCCAGCCTGGGTGATGGGGTGACACCCTGTCTCTAAAAATAAAAATAAAAATAAAAAATTACAAAGGATTCCCATCCTTAAGTTGTGAGTCAACCAGCTATGTTAATATTCTGATGATTTCTTCCCCAAATGTCAGAACCAAAATTCATGCTTTCCTGCCCTAATGAAGATCAATAATTCTGTAAAACCAAATGATCTAAGTTCACGTAGGTGCATGTGTATTCCCTTGTAGAAACCCGTATGGATTTGTATTAAAACATTAATTCAATTAACACAATTACTTGGCAGCTCTTTTAAGGGGTATTGTGTCTGCTGGCAGTATTTCAGAAAGACAAAGTGCAGGAGGAAGAGTATTAGTCTACTCAGCCCAGGAAGCAGCTGTAGTCACTGTCAACAATATTACATTCAATCAAATTGCTAGTTGTTTTTTTTTTTTTTTTTTTTTTTTTTTTTTTTTTTTTTTTGGTCAGAACCTATGATTCCTTTCTGCAAAGGGAGTGTCATCTGAGAATGAGGATTTTTAATGCAAGTGGAAGTTACAATATGTAATTTTGGATCTGGATCCCCAAACCTTGATAGACTCACCTGCATTTACTGAGCACCAAGTATTTGCCAAATACAGTGCTAAGCACTTTACATATAGAAGCACACCTAATATTTACCATGTATAGAAGGTAGATATTAGGATCCCTGCTTTTCAGATGGTCTAAAGTTCAAGGTCTATAGATGCCATGAGTCTTTCAAGATTACCTTCCCAGTGTGGTGGAGCTACAGCCCAAACTTAGTACTGCCTGTAAAGATCATGCTTTTTTCCTATTATACCACAGATATGCCCTTCAAAATTAGCTAGTATTTCTCAATGACAACCAGTAAGCCTACCCAACTTGAATGATCATGATTTGGATATTACACTGATGGCTGCAATTCTCAACCAGCACTATATTTTAGGTGGGCCGATGGGTCTGAGATAGCAGAGGATCTAAACCAGAACAAGTTTGTATTCATGTAGTGATAGATTGAAAGTTTCCTCTGTCTTCTAATACATAAAACACTTAGATAATAATTTTACAGGTGTGAATTAAATAGAACTGGAGTCCAGCAAGCCTCAAGAATTTGACAAAATCTGGATTTAGACAAAGGAGTAACTGGAGAGGTAGAAGAATGGTTGGTAGGCATGGCTATAACTAAGCATGAGGGCATGATTAACCAAGACAAAATTCTAAGCTGGCAGATAAGTGGTAGAGTTACGGCTGATAAATCAGAAGGGAGGATTCAGAAGGCCTTACATATACATTATCATTTGATCCAGCAATGCCATTTTTGGGAATTTATTTTACATATACATTTGCACAAGTATGAAATGATGCATGTATGAGGTTATCCATTGTAACGAATGTAAAATTTGCTTCTAATAGCAAGAGACTGAAAACAACCTTAGTTCATCAATAAAAATTTGGTTACATGCTGTATATACATACTATACTATAATTAGTATGATCATACAAATAAATATTATGAAACTACAGAAAAAATATGAAGACATTCTCTGTAATTATACGAAAGATCAGCAAGATATATTATTAAGGGAAAACAGAGGACAAACAATATGTTACATTTGTTTAAGAAATAGAGAAAATAACAACACATATTTGTATTGGTTATATTTGGTTATATTTCCATAAGTAAAAGCTCTCTGAAAGGCCACAGAAGAAAATTAATAAAAGTGGCTAATTGTGCAAGTGGGGTATGGGGAAGAAAAGAAGCAGATAAAGCAGGGGTGGGAATCAGACTTTTTGCTTTATACCTTTTTATATTTGTTGATGTTTTAATCATGTGGGATTTTTTTTTTAACATGGGTTTTTATTGCTAGAAAAGACAGAGCGGCGGGGGGGGGGGCGGAGAGAGAGAGAATGAGAGACAGAATAAAGAAGCAGGGCAGCTTGAGAGTTAACTTCTGGGGCAAGAAGCACACAGATTTTAATGAAAGCTATTATAAGTATTACAAATATGCAGAAAAGTGTATGTGGCTATCCAGATCCCAGGGTCAGCTGGAAGCCGGAGTCTACTCAGCTTAAAATCCAGGACTCATTAAAGTAGGCTCAACTCTTAACAAGTAATATACTATGTCCTTATCTTCCCAGGACTTGAGCATCCCTGTAGGTGTGTAATGTGGGTGGATTTAGGTCATTCTGAATGGGGAAAGCTCCTAGTTGTTCTTTTGGGCCCCTTGGGTTTCCATTTTCCTGAGCCTTCCTTTAGGATTCTCTACCACTGAGGGTGGCATCCAGGTTTTGGCAGAAAGCCTCCAGCTCACTCCTGGACAATTAAGGTATTTTGGCACATCAAAATGGACTATGTTCAGCCTGGCAGAGCGATCCATTCTGCCTTTATTTGTGTGTGTATATATGTGCTTTTACTTCATTTTATTTTTATTTTTTTCCAGCTTTATTAAGGTATAATTGACAAAAATATGTATACTTATGGTGTACAATGTGATATTATGTGATGTATATGTGTTGTATATATAGTGAAATGAGTAAATCAAGGTAATTAACATATTCATCAACTCACATACTTATATTTTTGGTGAGAACATTTAAGATCTATTATCTCAGAAATTTTCAAGTATGTCATGTTATTTTTAACTATAGAAAGCTTGCTGTGCAATAGATCTCCAGAACGTATTCTTTCCATCTAACTGAAGCATTATATACTGTGACTAACATCTCCCCATTTCACCACACTCCCACCATATCCAGCTCCTGCCAACCACCACTCTACTGTCTGCTTCTATGAATTCAACTTTTTTAGATTCCACATGTAAGTGAGATTATACAATATTTGTCTTCCTGTGTCTGATTTATTTCACCCAACATAATATCTTCCAAGTTCATTCATGCTGTTACAGATAACAGGATTTCATTCTTTATTAAAGTTGGATAGTATTCCATTGTGTATATATACCATATTTTAAAAATCCATTCATCTGTTGATAGACACTTTGGTTGATCCTGCAATAAACATGGGAGTGTAGACATCTCTTCAACATCCTAATTTCCATTCCTTTGGACATGTACCTAGAAGTAGGGTTGCTTCGTAATGCCCTTGTCTGGCTTCGGTTTCAGGGTAATACTGGCCTAGTAAAAAAAGTTTGGAAGCGTTCCCTCCTCTTCAGGTTTTTGGAAGAGTTTGAGAAGCATGGGCATTAATTCTTCTTTAAATATTTGGTAGAATTCACCAATAAAGCCACTTGGTCCTGGGCTTTTCTTTTTTGGGAGGTATTTGAACAGATTCAATCTCTTTAGTCATTATTGTTCTGTACTGATTGCCTGTTTCTTCATGATGCAAGCCTGGTAGGTTGTAAATAAAATTATAAATGAAAGAGAACACATTGCAATTGATACCACAGAAATACAAAGGGTCATTACATACCACTATGAATAATTATACAGCAAATTGGATAAACTAAGAGAAATGTTTTTTCAAATAACATTTTATTGATATATAATTCACATACCATAAAGTTCACCTTTTTGATGTGTAACATTCGTTAATTTTTTGTATACTCACAGAGTTCTGTGACCACCACTATCAGTTTGAGAATATGTTCATCAACCCAAAATGAAACACTGTATCAAATTCTCACTATGACTTCCTGAGACCTTCCCCACAAGCCCAGAACTTGGCAATCACTAATTAACATTTTGCCTTTATAGATTTGTTTATTCTGAAAATTTTGCATAAATGGAATTCTACAGTATGTGGCTTTTCAGGACTGATTTGAATGTTCATATAAGTTTTCTATAGAAATATAATTTACATATCATCAAATTTACCCTCTTAAACTATAAGATTGATGAGTTTTAGTATATGTATGTAATTGTACAACCATCACCACTTTCTCTCTCTCTTTTTTTTAACTTTTAGATTAAGGGGTACATGTGCAGGTTTTTTATATAGGTAAATTGAGTGTAACAGGTGGTATACACATTATTTCATCACTGGGATAATAAACATAGTACCTGATAGTTTTTCAAGGCTTTCCATCCTCCCATCTTCCACCTTCGAGCACACATGTATCCATGTGTATTCAAAGTTTAGCTACCACTTATAAATGAGAACATGCAGTATTTGGTTTTATGTCCCTGCATTATAGTTCCCTTAGGACAATAACCTCTAGTTCCATCCATGTTGCTGCAAAAGACATTGTATTAATCTGTTCTCACACTGCTCATAAAGACATACCCAAGACTGGATAATTTATAAAGGAAAGAGGTTTAATTAAGCCACAGTTCAGCATGGCAGGGAAGGCCTCAGGAAACTTACAATCACTGGGGCAGGGAAAGTGAACACATCCTTTTTCACATGGTAACAGGAAGGAAAATGAGTGCTGAGCAAAGGAGCAAAAGTCCTTTATAAAACAATCAGATCTCATGTGAACTCACTATCGCAAGAACAGTAGTAGGGGGGTTACCACTCCCATGATTCAATTACCTCCCATCAGGTCTCTCCCAGGATACATGCGGATTATGGGAACTAGAATTCAAGATAAAATTTGGGTGAGAACACAGCCAAACCATGTCAGACATGATCTCATTTTTTTTTTTTTTTTTGGCTGTATAGCATTCCATGGTGTATATGTACCATATTTTCCTTTTATTCATTTATTTTTAATTGTTGTGAGTACATAGTAGGTGTATAAATTTATGGGGTATATGAGATATTTTGGTATAGGCATGCAATGTGAAATAAGCACATCACAGAAAATGAGGTATCCATCCTCTCAAGTATTTATCCATTGAGTTACAAACAATTCAATTACACTCTTTATTTTAAAGTGTACAACTATTATTGACTACAGTCACCTGGTTGTGCTATCAAATAGTAGGTCTTTTTTTTTTTTAACCGTTTTTTTGTACCCATTAACTATCCTGGCCTTCCCCACTTTGGCCTCCCGCTATATTTCTGAGCCTCTGGTCACCATCCTTCTATTATCTATGTCCATGAGTTCAGTGGTTTTGAGTCTTAGGTCCCACAGATAAGTGAGAACATGTGGTGTGTCTTTCTGGGCCTGGATTATTTCACTTAACAAAATGATCTCCAGTTCCATCCATGCTGTTGCAAATAAATTGATTCCATTCTTTTTATGGCTAAATAGTGCTCCATTGTGTACACATACCATATTTTCTTTATCGATTAATCTGTTGATGAACACTTATGTTGCTTCAAAATATTACCTATTGTAAACAGTGCTACAACAAACATACGAGTGCAGCTATCTCTTCAATATACTAATTTCGTTTCTTTTGGGTATATACCAGGTAGTGGAATTGCTAGATCATATGGTAACTCAGTATTTAGTGTTTTGAAGAGCCTCCAAGCTGTTCTCCAGAGTGATTGTATTAATTGATATTTCCACCATTAGGGTACAGGGGTTCTTTTTTTCGTATTCTCACCAGCATTTGTTATTGCCTGTGTTTTGAATATAAGCCATTTTAACTGGTGTAACACCAGCTAAAATGGTATCTCATTGTAGTTTGATTTGCATTACTCTGATGATCAATGACATTGAGCACGCTTTCATATATCTATTTACCATTTGCATGCCTTCTTTTGAGAAATGTCTGTTCAAATCTTTAACCCATTTTTTGATAGGATTATTATATTTTTTCCAATAGAGCTGTTTAAGCTCCTTATATATTCTGGTTATTAATATCTTGTCAAATGGGTAGTTTACAAATATTTTCTCTCATTATTTCAAGTGTCTATTCACTTTGTTGACTGTATTCCTTGTTGTGTAGAAGCTTTATAACTTGATGGTGATCCAATTTGTACATTTTTTGTTTTGTTTACTTGTGCTTTTGGGGTATTGCTTAAGAAATTTTTATCCTGACAAATGTGAAAATTTTCTCCAATGCTATCTTGTAGTAATTTCATAGTTTGAGGTCCTAAAGTCTTTAAACCATTTTGATTTCATTTTTGTATATGGTGAGAGATAGAGGTCTAGCTTCATTCTTCTGCATATGAATATCTAGTTTTCCCAACACCATTTATTGAAGAGACTGTCTTTTTCACAGTGTATGTTCTTGGTGCCTTTGTTGAAAATGAATTCATTGTAGGTGTGTGAATTTGCTTCTGGGTTCTTTATTCTGTTCCATTGGTCTTTGAATCTGTTTTTATGCCAGGATCATACTGTTTTGATTACTATAACTCTGTAGTATAATTTGAAGTCAGGTAATGTGATTTTTTCCCCCATTTTCTTTCTTTTTGCTTAGGATAGCTTTGGTTATTCTGAGTCTTTTGTGGTTCCATATAAGTTTTAGGACTTTTTTCTGTTTCTATGAGTAATGTCATTGGTATTTTAATAGGAATTGCACTGAATCTGTAGATTGATTTAAGTCATATGGACATTTAAAAATTATTGATTCTTCCAATCCATGAACATGGTTTTTTTTAGTTTTTGTTGGTCTCTCAATTTCTTTCATCAGTGTCTTATAGTTTTTATTACAGAGATCTTTCACTTCTTTGCTTAATTCCTCGGTATTTAATTTTATGTGTGGCTATTGTAAATGTAATTACCTTTTTTTTTTTTTTTTTACTTTTTCAGATCGTTCACTGTTGTCATATAGAAATGCTACAGATTTTTGTATGTTGAGCTTATATCCTGCAACTTTACTAAATTAATTTATCAGATCTAATGGTTTTCTTGAGGAGTCTTTAGTTTTTTTCAAATATTAGATCATATCATGTACAAACAAAAATAATTTGAGTTCTTCCTTTCCAATGTGGATGCCCTTTATATATTTCTCTTTTCTGATTGCTCTAGCTAGGAATTCCAGTACTATATTGAATAACAGTGGTGGCAGTACACATCCTTGTTGTGTTCCAGATCTTAAAGGAAAAGCTCACAGATTTTCCCCATTCAGTATGATACTATCTGTGGGTCTGTCATGTATGGCTTTTATTATGTTATGTTCCTTATATACTCAAAGTTTTGAGTTTTTTTATGATAAAGGGATGTTGAATTTTGTCAAATGCTTTTTCAGCATCAATTGAAATAATTACATGATTTTTATCCTTTATTCTGTTGATATAATGTATCACATTAATTGATTTATGTATGTTGAACTATACTTGCATCCTAATCTCACTTGGTCATGATGAATGTTATTTCCAACATGTTGCATAAATCAGTTTATTAGTATTTTGTTGAGAAGTTTTGTATCAATATCCATAGATATTGGCCTGTAGTGTTTTTTGTTTGTTTGTTTGTTTTGTTTTGTTTTGTTGTTGAGATTTCTTTGTATAGTTTTGGTATCAGGGAAATACTGAGTTCATAGAATAAATTTAGAAGTATTTTCCTGCATCTCTATCTTTCAGAATAGAGGATAATTGGTATTAGTTTGAGTAGAATTGAGTAAAATTAGTATTAGTTCATTAAATGTTTGGTGGAATTCAGTAGTGATGCTATCAGGTCTCAGGATTTTCTCTACTGAGAAACTTTATTACAGCTTCAATTTTGTTAATTGTTATTGGTTTGTTCAGGTTTTGTACTTCTTCCTGGTTCGATCTTGGTAAGTTATATGTGTCTAGGAATTTATCTTTTTTTCTGTAGGTTTTCCAATTTATTGGCATATAGTTGCTCATAACAGCCACTAATTATCATTTGAATTTCCAAAAAATCAATAGTAATGTCTCCTTTTTCATTTTATTTATTTGCAACTTCTCTCTTTTTTTTTCTTAGTCTAGCTAAAGGTTTGTCGATTTTCTTTAAATTTCCGAAGACCAACTGTTTATTAACTATTAATTTTAATTTTATTTATTTCTGCTCTATTTATTACTATTTATATTCTTCTGCTAATTTTGTTTGGTTTGCTCTTGCTTTTCTAGTTATTTAAGACGCATCATTAGAATGTATATTTCAAGGTTTTCTTTTTTTGATGTAGGCACTTATAGCTATAACTTCCCTCTTAGTACTGTTTTTGCTGTAGCCTATGAATTTTGATATGTTATGTTTCAATTATCAATTGTTTCAATACATTTTATATTTTAAAAAATTTCTTTATTATCCCACTGGTCATTCAGGAGCATATTGTTTAATTTCCATGTATATGTATACTTTCTAAAATGCCTCTTGTTATTAACTTCTAGTTTTATTTTATTATGGTCAGAGAAGATGCTTGATATATTTCAAAATTGTTGAAAGTTTCAAAGCTTTTTTTGTCACCTAACATATGGACTATTCTTGAGAATAATTTATGTGCTGAGGAAAAACATGTGTATTCTGCAGCCATTGAATAAAATTCTCTGTAAATATTAATTTGACCTATAGTGCAGATTAAGTTTGATATTTGTTGATTTTCTGTCTGGATGATCTGTCTAATGATAAAAGGAAAGTGGTGTGTTGAAGTCTCCAATTGTTATTGTATTAGGGCCTATGTCTATCTTTAGCTTTACTAATACTACCTTTTACATCTGCGAGCTCCAGCGTTGGTGCATATATATTTAAAATTGCTACATTCTGTTGATGCATTGACCCCTTTGTCATTATATAGTGACCTTCTTTATTTCTTCTTATAGTTTTTTTATTATTATATTTTAAGTTCTAGGGTACATTGTGCACAACGTGCAGTTTTGTAACATAGTAATACACGTGCCATCTTGGTTTGCTGCACCCATCATTTACATCAGGTATTTCTCCTAATGCTATCCTTCCCCCAGCTCCTCACTCCCTGACAGATTCCAGTGTGTGATGTTCCCGGCCCTGTGTCCATGTGTGCTCATCATTCAATTCCACTTATGAGTAAGAACATGCAGTGTTTTGTTTTCTGTCTTTGTGACACTTTGCTGAGGATGATGGTTTCCAGCTTCATCCATGTCCCTACAATGGGCATGATCTCATCGTTTTTAATGACTGCATAGTATTCCATGGTGTATATGTGCCAAATTTTCTTAATCCAGTCTATCATTGATGGATATTTGGGTTAATTCCAAGGCTTTGCTATTGGGAATAGTGCTGCAATAAACGTAGGTGTGCATATGTCTTTATAGTAATATGATTTATAATCCTTTGGGTATATACCCAATAATGGGATTGTAGGGTAAAGTGGTATTTCTAGTTATAGATCCTTGAGGAATTGCCACACTGTCTTCCACAGTGGTTGAACTAATTTACACTTCCACTAACAGTGTAAAAGCATTCCTATTTCTCCGCATCTTCTCCAGCATCTCTTGTTTCCTGACTTTTTAATGATTGCCATTCTAACTGGCGTGAGATGGTATTTCATTGTGGTTTGGATTTGCATTTCTCTGATGGCCAGTGATGATGAGCATTTTTTAATGTTGGCTGCATAAATGTCTTCTTTTAAGAAGTATCTGTTCATATCCTTTACCCACTTTTTGATGGGGTTGTTGTTTTCTTGTAAATTTGCGTAAGTTATTTGTAGATTCTGGATATTAGCCCTTTGTTGGATGGGTAGATTGCAAAATTTTTCTCCCATTCTATAGGTTGCCTGTTCACTCTGATGGTAGTTTCTTTTGCCATGCAGAAGCTGCTTAGTTTAATTAGATCCCATCTGTCTATTTTGGCTTTTGTTGCTATCACTTTTGGTGTTTTAGTCAGGAAGGCTTTGCCCATGCCTTTGTCCTGAATGGTATTGCATAGGTTTTCTCCAAGGGTTTTTATGATGTTAGGTCTAACATTTAAGTCTTCACTCCATCTTGAATTAATTTTTGTATAAGGTGTAAGGAAGGGATCCAGTTTCAGCTTTCTACATATGGCTAGCCAGTTTTCCCAGCAACATTTATTAAATAGGGAATCCTTTCCCCATTTCTTGTTTTT
>NW_012107731.1:241785-242312 GCF_000951045.1 Mandrillus leucophaeus | reverse complement strand
TCTTGGGAGGGTGTAGGTGTCCAGGAATTTATGCATTTCTTCTAGATTTTCTAGTTTATTGTGGGATTAGTGGTGGTAACCTCTTTACCATCTTTATTGCATCTATTTGATTCTTCTCTTTTTACTTTTTTATTAGTCCTGTTAGTGGTCTATCAATTTTATTGACCTTTTCAAAAAACCAGCTCCTGGATTCATTGATTTTTTGAGGGTTTTTTGTGTGTCTCTATCTCCTTCAGTTCTGCTCTGATCTTTGTTATTTCTTGCCTTCTGCTAGCTTTTGAATTTGTTTGCTCTTGCTTCTCTGGTTCTTTTAAGTGTAATGTTAGAGTGTCAGTTTTAGATCTTTCCTGCTTTCTCTTGTGGGCATTTAGTGCTATAAATTTCCCTCTACACACTGCTTTAAATGTGCCCCAGAGATTCTGGTACGTTGCGTCCTTGTTCTCATTGGTTTCAAAGATCATCTTTTTCTCTGCCTTCATTTTATTATTTACCCAGTACTCACTCAGGAGCAGGTTGTTCAGTTTTCA
>NW_012107731.1:239950-241735 GCF_000951045.1 Mandrillus leucophaeus | reverse complement strand
TTGTTTCCTGACTTTTTAATGATTGCCATTCTAACTGGCGTGAGATGGTATTTCATTGTGGTTTGGATTTGCATTTCTCTGATGGCCAGTGATGATGAGCATTTTTTAATGTTGGCTGCATAAATGTCTTCTTTTAAGAAGTATCTGTTCATATCCTTTACCCACTTTTTGATGGGGTTGTTGTTTTCTTGTAAATTTGCGTAAGTTATTTGTAGATTCTGGATATTAACCCTTTGTTGGATGGGTAGATTGCAAAATTTTTCTCCCATTCTATAGGTTGCCTGTTCACTCTGATGGTAGTTTCTTTTGCCATGCAGAAGCTGCTTAGTTTAATTAGATCCCATCTGTCTATTTTGGCTTTTGTTGCTATCACTTTTGGTGTTTTAGTCAGGAAGGCTTTGCCCATGCCTTTGTCCTGAATGGTATTGCATAGGTTTTCTCCAAGGGTTTTTATGATGTTAGGTCTAACATTTAAGTCTT
Source organism: Mandrillus leucophaeus (assembly GCF_000951045.1). Lineage (NCBI taxonomy): Eukaryota > Metazoa > Chordata > Mammalia > Primates > Cercopithecidae > Mandrillus > Mandrillus leucophaeus. The sequence goes on along the minus strand of NW_012107731.1, from coordinate 241,255 downwards.
CACTCCATCTTGAATTAATTTTTGTATAAGGTGTAAGGAAGGGATCCAGTTTCAGCTTTCTACATATGGCTAGCCAGTTTTCCCAGCAACATTTATTAAATAGGGAATCCTTTCCCCATTTCTTGTTTTTGTCAGGTTTGTCAAAGATCAGATGCTTGCAGATGTGTGGTATTATTTCTCAGGACTCTGTTCTGATCCATTGGTTTATATCTCTGTTTTGGTAGCAGTACCATGCTGTTTTGGTTACTGTAGCCTTGTAGTATAGTTTGAAGTCAGGCAGTGCGATGCCTCCAGCTTTGTTCTTTTTGCTTAGGATTGTCTTGGCAACGTGGGCTCTTTTTTGGTTCCATATGAACTTTAAAGTAGTTTTTCCCAATTCTGTGAAGAAAGTCATTGGTGGCTTGATGGGGATGCCATTGAATCTATAAATTACCTTGGGCAGTATGGCCATTTTCATGATATTGATTCTTCCCATCCATGAGCATGGAATGTTCTTCCATTTGTTTGTGTCCTTTTATATTTCACGGAGCAGTGGTTTGTAATTCTCCTTGAACAGGTCCTTCACATCCCTTGTAAGTTGGATTCCTAGGTATTTTATTCTCTTTGAAGCAATTGTGAATGGGAGTTCACTCATGATTTGGTTCTCTGCTTGTCTGTTATTGGTGTATAGGAATGCATGTGATTTTTGCACATTGATTTTGCATCCTGATACTTTGTTGATGTTGCTTATCAGCTTAAGGAGATTTTGGGCTGAGATGATGGGTCTTTCTAAATATACAATCATGTCATCTGCAAACAGGGACAATTTGACTTCTTCTTTCCCTAATTGAATACCCTTGATTTCTTTCTCCTGCCTGATTGCCCTGGCCAGAACTTCCAACACTACGTTGAATAGGAGTGGTGAGAGAGGGCACCCCTGTCTTGTGCGAGGTTTCAAGGAGAATGCTTATCAGCTTAAGGAGATTTGGAGAGGTGGGGTTTTCTAAATATAGAATCATATCATCTCCAAACAGGGACCATTTGACTTCTACTTTTCCTAATTGAATATCCTTTATTTCTTTCTCTTGCTTGATTGCCCTGTCCAGAACTTCCAACACTATGTTGAATAGGAGTGGTGAGAGAGGACATCCTTGTCTTGTGCCGATTTTCAATGGGAATGCTTCCAGTTTTTGCACATTCAGTATTATATTGGCTGTGGGTTTGAGATAAATAGCTCTTATTATTTTGAGATACGTTCCATCAATACCTAGTTTATTGAGAGTTTTTAGCATGAAGGGATGTTGAATTTTGTCAAAGGCCTTTTCT
>NW_012107731.1:235173-239075 GCF_000951045.1 Mandrillus leucophaeus | reverse complement strand
TCCTTGTTCTCATTGGTTTCAAAGATCATCTTTTTCTCTGCCTTCATTTTATTATTTACCCAGTACTCACTCAGGAGCAGGTTGTTCAGTTTTCATGTAGTTGTGTGGTTTTGAGTGAGTTTCTTAATCTTGAGTTCTAATTTGATTGCACTGTGGTCTGAGAGTCAGTTTGTTGTGATTTCTATTCTTTTACATTTGCTGAGGAGTGCTTCACTTCCAATTATGTGATCAATTTTAGAATAAGTGAGATATGGTGCTGAGAAGGATGTATAATCTTTTGCCTTGGAGTGGAGCATTCTGTGGATGTCTATTAGGATCGCTTGTGCAGAACTGAGTTAAAGTTCTGGATATGTTTGTTAACCTTCTATCTCATTGACCTGTCTAATATTGACAGTGGGATATTAAATCTCCCATCATTATTGTATGCCAGAATAAGTCTCTTTGTAGGTCTCTAAGGACTTGCTTAATGAATCTGGGTGCTCCTGGATTGGGTGCATATACGTTTAAGATAGTTAGTTCTTCTTGTTGAATTGATATCTTTACCGTTATGTACTGGTCTTGTCTCTTTTGATCTTTTGTTGGTTCTGTTTTATCAGAGATGAGGATTGCAACCCCTGCTTTTTTTTGCTTTCCATTTCCTTTGTAGATCTTCCTCCATCCCTTTATTTTGAGCCCATGTGTGTCTCTGTACGTGAAATGGGACTCCTGAATACAGCACACTGATGGGTCTTGACTCTTTATCCAATTTGCCAGTCTGTATCTTTTAATTGGGGCATTTTGCCCATTTGCATTTATGGTGAATACTCTTATGTGTGACTATGATCCTGTAATTTAGATGTTAGCTGGTTATTTTGCCCGTTAATTGATGCAGTTCCTTCATAGCATCGATAGTGTTTGCAATTTGGCCTGTTTTTGCAGTGGGTTGGTACTGGCTGTTTCTTTCCTTGTTTAGTGCTTCTTTCAGTAGCTCTTGTAAGGCAGGCCTGGTGGTGACAAAATCTCTCAGCATTTGCTCGTCTGTAAGGGATTGTATTTTCCCTTCACTTATGAAGCTTAGTTTGGCTGGATATGAAATTAAGGGTTGAAAATTCTTTTCTTTAAGAATGTTGAATATTGGCCCTCACTCTCTTCTGGCTTAGAGTGTTTCTGCAGAGAGATCCACTGTTAGTCTGATGGACTTCCCTTTGTGGGTCACCTGACCTTTATCTCTGGCTGCCCTTGACATCTTTTCCTTCATTTCAATCTTGGTGAATCTGATGATTATGTGTCCTGGTGTTGCTCTTCTCGAGGAGTCATTTTGTTGTGTTCTCTGTATTTCTCGAATTTGAATATTGGCCTGCCTTGCTAGGTTAGGGAAGTTATCTTGGATAATATCCCAAAGTGTGTTTTCAAACTTGGTTCCATTTTCCCCATCACTCTCAGGTACACCAATCAAACGTATATTTTGTCTTTTCTCATAGCCCCTTATTTCTTGGAGGCTTTGTTCATTTCTTTTTACTGTTTTTTCTCTAATCTTATTTTTTCACTTTATTTCATTAGTTTGATCTTCAATGACTGATATCTTTTCTTCCACTTGATTGGATCAGCTATTGAAGCTTGTGCATGTGTCATGAAGTTCTCGTGCCATGGTTTTCAGCTCCGTCAGGTCATTTAAGGTCTTCTCTACATTGTGTTTTCTAGTTAGCAGTTCATCTAATGTTTTTTCAAGGTTTTTAGCTTCCTTGTGATGGGTTAGAGCATGCTCCTTTAGCTCAGAGAAGTTTGTTATTACTAACTTTCTGAAGCCTACTTCTCTCAACTTGTCAAGTTCATTCTCCATCCAGCTTTGTTCCATTGCTGATGAGGAACTGCAATCCTTTGGAGGAGAAGAGGCACTCTGGTTTTTAGAATTTTCAGCTTTTCTGCTCTGGTTTCTTCTCATCTTTGTGGTTTTATCTACTTTTGGTCTTTCATGGTGACCTACAGATGTTGTTTTGGTGTGGATGTCTTTTTGTTGATGTTGATGCTATTCCTTTCTGTTTGTTAGTTTTCCTTGTAACAGTCAGGTCCCTCAACTGTAGATCTGTGGGAGTTTGCTGGAGGTCCAGTCCAGACTCTGCCTGGGTATTACCAGAGAAGACTGTAGAACAGCAAATATTGCTGCCTAATTCTTCCTCTGGCAGCTTCCTCCTAGAGGGGCACCCACCAGGATGAGGTGTCATTCGGCCCCTACTGGGAGTTGTCTCCCAGTTAAGCTACATTAGTCCTCAGGGACTCACTTGAGGAGGCACTCTATCCATTCTCAGTGCTTAAACGCCATGCTGGGAGAACGACTGCTCTCTTCAGAGCTGTTAGACAGGGACGTTTAAGTCTGCAGAAGTTTCTGCTGCCTTTTGTTCAGCTATGCCCTGCCCATCGAGGTGGAGTCTATAGAGGCAGTAGGCCTCGCTGAGCTGTGGTGTGCTCTGCCCAGTTTGAGCTGCTCAGCAGCTTTGTTTAACTACTCAAGCCTCAGCAATGGCAGGCGCTCCCCACAACCCCCACCAGGCTGCTGCTTTGCAGGTTGATCTCAGACTGCTGTGCTAGCAGTGAGCAAGGCTCTGTGGGTGTGGGACACCCTGAGCCAGGTGCAGGAGAGAATCCTCTGGTCTGCTGGTTGTTAAGACTGTGGGAAAAGCACGGTATTTTGGTGGGAGCTTCCCATTTTTCTAGATACAGTCTGTCTTGGCTTCCCTTGGCTGGGAAAGTGAAATCCCCCAACGTCTTTCACTTCCCAGGTGAAGTGACACCCCACCCTGCTTTGACTTGCCCTCCATGGGATGATGAACTAGGTACCTCAGTTAGAAATGCAGGAATCACCCATTTTCTGCGTCGATCACACTGGGAGCTGCAGACCAGAGCTGTTCCTATTCAGACATTTTGGAACTGCCTCCTACATTGATTCCTCTTCTTAGAGTTTTTATGTTAAAATCTACTATAAGTATAGTGACTCTTTCTCTTTTTTTGATTTCCACCAATGTGGAATGTCTTTTTCTATTTTTAAACTTTTAGTCTATGTGTGGGTTTACAGGTGATATGTGTTTTTTGCAGGCAACAGATCAAAGAGTCTTGTTTTTTCATCCATTTAGACAGTTTATGTCTTTTGTTTGGAGAGTTTAGTTCATTTACATTCAATGCTATTATTGATATGAACTTACTCCTGTCATTTTTTTAATTTGTTTTCTGATTGTTATGTGGTTTTGTTTTCTTATTTCTTTCCTTCCTGCTTTTTTAATTGAAAATAATTTTCTCTGGTAATAGGTAATAATGATACAATTCCCTGCTTTTTATTTTGGTGTGCATTGTATATTTTTTGTTTGTGGTTACCCTGAGGTTTGCAGATGCTTTATTATAATACATTATTTTAACCTGACAACAACAAAACTGTTTGCAAAAACACAAAGAAAACTAATAAAAACTCAGTGCCTTTACAGTAACCAAAACAGCATGGTACTGGTACCAAAACAGAGATATAGACCAATGGAACAGAACAGAGTCCCCGGAAATAATACCACATATCTACAACCATCTGATCTTTAACAAAACTGACAAAAACAAGAAATGGGGAAAGGATTCCCTATTTAATAAATATTTCGGGGAAAACTGGCTAGCCATATGTAGAAAGCTGAAAATGGATCACTTCCTTATGCCTTATACAAAAATTAATTCAAGATGGATTAAACACTTAAATGTTAGACTTAAAACCATAAAAACCCTAGAAAAAAACCTGGGCAATACCATTCAGGATATAGGCATGGGCAAGGACTTCATGTCTAAAACACCAAAAGCAATGGCAACAAAAACCAAAATTGACAAATGGTATCTAATTAAACTAAAGAGCTTCTGCACAGCAAAAGAAACTACCATCAGAGTGAACAGGCAAC
>NW_012107731.1:218229-234280 GCF_000951045.1 Mandrillus leucophaeus | reverse complement strand
ACCATTTGACCCAGCCATCCCATTACTGGGTATATACCCAAAGGAGTATAAATCATGCTGCTGTAAAGACACATGCACATGTATGTTTATTGTGACACTATTGACAATAGCAAAGACTTGGAATCAACCCAAATGTCCATCAATGATAGACTGGATTAAGAAAATGTGGGATATATGCACCAAGGAATACTATGTAGCCATAAAAAAGGATGAGTTTGTGTCCTTTGTAGGGACATGGATGAAGCTGGAAACCATCATTCTGAGCAAACTAGCACAAGAACAGAAAACCAAACACCGCATGTTGTCACTCATAGCCGGGAATTGAACAATGAGAACACTTGGACACAGAAAGGGGAACTTCACACACCGAGGCCTGCCATGGGGTGAAGGGAGGGAGGAGAGATAGCATTAGGAGATATACTTAATGTAAATGATGAGTTAACGGATGCAGCACACCAACGTGGCACATGTATACATATGTAACAAACCTGCACATTATGCATATGTACCCAAGAACTTAAAGTATAATTAAAAAAAAAACTAAATGCCTTAACTTTGTTCCCCAGCTTTTTATCTTTTTATTTTCTCTATTTATATTTAATTATACTACTATGTTTTGAAAAGTTATTGTAGTTATTATTTTTGATTAGTTCATCATTTAATCTTTTTACTTAGGATAAAGGCAGTTTACACACAGTTTAGTGTTATAATATGTTGTGTTTTTCTGTGTACTTTTTTTTCAACTTTTATTTTAAGTCCTGGGGTACATGTGCAGAATGTGCAGGTTTGTTTTATAGGTAAACGTGTGCAATGGTGGTTTGCTGCATAGATGAATCCATCACCTAGATATTAAGTTCAACATCCATTAGTTATGCTTTTTGATGTTCTCCCACTCCCCACTTCCTCCTGACAGGCCCCAGTGTGTGTTGTTTTCCCATGTATCTGTGTGTTATCATTCAGCTCCCACTCATATGTGAAAACGTATGGTGTTTGGTTTTCTGTTTCCACGTTCGTTTGCAGAGAATAACAGCTTCCAGCTCCATACATGTCCACACAAATGACCTAATCTCATTCCTTTTTATTGCTGCATAGTATTCCATATTGTAAACATACCATATTTTTTAAATTCACTCTAACATTGATGAGCATTTTGGTGGATTCCATGTCTTTGCTATTGTGAATAGTGCTTCAGTGAACACATATATGCATGTATCTTTGTAATGGAATAATCTATATTCCTTTGGGTATATATCCAGTAATGGGATTGCTGAACCCCATTGTATTTCTGACTCTAGGTCTTTGAGGAATCACCACACTGTCTTTCACAGTGGTTGAACTAATTTACACTCACACCAATAGTTTAAGAGTATTTTCTCTGCAACCTGGCCAGCATCTGTTGCTTTTTGACATTTAATAATTGCCATTCTGATTGGTATGAGATGGCATCTCATTGTGCTTTTGAGTTGCATTTCTCTAATAATTCTCTGATGATTTTTTATGTATTTATGTGGAGTCAGTGATAATATTCCCCTTATCATTTCTGATTGTGTCTGTTTGATTCTTCTATTTTTTCTTCTTTATTAGCATAGCTAGCTGTCTACCTATTTTATTAATTTTTTTTTTTCAAAATATCAGCTCCTGGATTCTTTGTTTTTTTGCAGGGTTTTTAATGTCTCTATCTCCTTCAGTTCCTATCTGATCTTGGTTATTTCTTGTCTTCTGCTAACTTTGGGGTTTGTTTGCTCTTGGCTCTCTAGTTCTTTTAGTTGTGATGTTAGATTGTTAATTTTAGATCTTTATAGCTTTATAATGTGGGCATTTAGTGCTATAAATTTTCTTCTTAACACTGCTTTAGCTGTGTTCCAGAGATTCTGGTACATTGTCTCTTTGTTTTCAGTAGTCCCAAAGAACTTCTTGATTTCTGCCTTAATTTCCTTATTTACCCAGGAGTTATTCAGGAGCATGTTGTTCAATTTCTGTGTAGTTGTGTATTTTGGGTGAATTTTTTAGTCTTGTATTCTAGTTTGATTGCACGATGGTCTGACAGACTGTTAAAATTTCAGTTATTTTGCATTTATTTAGGAGTGTTTTTCTTCTGATTATATGAGCAATTTTAGAGTAACTGTTATGTGACAATGAGAAGAGTGTATATTCTTATTTTTTTTTGAGGGGGGGTGTGGAGAGTTCTATAGACATCTATGAGGTCCCCTTTATTCAGAGCTGAGTTCAGGTCCTGAAAATGTTTGTTAATTTTCCATCTTGATGATCTGTCTAGTATTGTTATTTGGGTGTTAAAGTCACCCACTATTATTGTTTGGGAATCTAAGTCTCTTTGTAGGTGTCTAAGAACTTACTTTATGAATCTGGGTGTTCTTGTATTGGGTGTACATAAATTTAGGATAGTTAGCTCTTCTTGTTGAATTGCTTTCCTTAAATATCAAGCTGATTTGTTGTTATATCGTCAGGTACAATCAGAGCTTAGCAACTTGTTGAATAAAATATTAGAAATGTCAAAAAAGCAGACAAAATTTCAAACTAGAAAAAAATCCATTCACCATGTGAGCCAGGATGGTCTCGATCGCCTGACCTCATGATCCGCCCGTCTCGGCCTCCCAAAGTGCTGGGATTACAGGCTTGAGCCACTGCACCCAGCCAGAATTGATTCCTGGAAAAAAATCTCTGCAAATATTAATCAAAAACAAAATTATAGAAAAATTATGCTTTTTAAATCTATGTATGTGTGGATAAATAGTTAGATAGATAAATTAATGGATAGATAGATAGGAATCCTTCAGCCTTTAAAAATCACATTAGGGCTGGGCGCGGTGGCTCACGCCTGTAATCCCAGCACTTTGGGAGGCCGAGGCGGGTAGCTTACAAGGCCAGGAGATCGAGACCATCCTGGCTAACACGGTGAAACCCCATCTCCACTAAAAATACAAAAAATTAGCTGGGCGTATTGGCAGGCACCTGTAGTCCCAGCTACTCGGGAGGCTGAGGCAGGAGAATTGCTTGAACCTGGGAGGCGGAGGTTGCAGTGAGTCGAGATTGCACCACTGCACTCCATCCTGGGTGACAGAGCAAGACTCTGTCTCAAAAAAAAAAAAAAAAAATCACATTAAAGGTGAATTTTTGGGACTGTATCTGATAGAGTTTGGCTGTGTCCTTACCAAAATCTTATCTTAAATTTTATTCCCATCATCTCCACGTGTCATAGGAGAGACCTGGTGGCAGATAATTAAATCATGGAGGAAATTACCTCATGCTATTCTCGTGATAGTGAGTGAGTTTTCTTGAGATCTGATGGTTTTATAAGAGACTTTTCCCCCTTTGCTTGGCACTTCTCTTTCCTGACACCATGTGAAGGGAGACACGTTTGCTTCCACTTCCACCATGATTGTAAGATTCCTGAGTCCTCCTCAGCCCTGCAAACTGTGAGTCAATTAAACTTCTTTTCTTTGTAACTTACCCAAGTGTGGGCAGCTTTTTATAGCAGCATGAGAATGAATTAATATAGTAAATTGGTACTGAGGGAGTGGGACGCTGATGTTAGACTACTCAAAAATGTGGAGGTGACTTTTTAACTGGGTCACAGGCAGAGGTTGAAACACTTTGGAAGGCTCAGAAGAAGACAGAAATATGTGGGAAAGTTTGAAACTTCCTAGAGACTTGAATGATTATGACCAAAATGCTGATAGTGATATTGACAATAAAGTCCTGGCTGAGGTGGTCTCAGATGGAGATGAGTAACTTGTTGGCAACTGGAGCAAAGGGATCATTGTGATGCTTTAATAGAGACTGACAGCATTTTGCCCCAGCCCTAGAGGTCTGTGGAACTTTGAACTTGAGAAAGATGATTTAGGGTATCTGGTGGAAGAAATTTCTAAGTGGCAAAGCATTCAAAAGGAAGCAGAGTATAACAGTTTGGAAAATTTGCAGCCTGATAATGAGATAGACAGAAAATAAAAACCAATTTTCTGGGGAGAAATTCAAGTCAGCTGCAGAAATTTGCATCAATAACAAGAAGTCAAATGTCAATCTCCAAGAAAATGTCTACAGGGAATGTCAGAGACCTTTATGACAGACCCTCCCATCACAAGCCTTGAGGCCTAGGAGGGAAAAATGGTTCCTGGGCCAGGCCCAGGGCCCCCTGCTCTATGCAGCCTCAGGACATGGTGTCCTGCTTTCCAGCTGTTTCAGCTCAAGCTGTGGTTAAAAAAGCCTAAGATACAGCTCAGGCCATTGCTTAAGAGGCTGTAAGTCTCAAGCCTTGGTGGCTTACACGTGGTATTGAACCCGTGGGCACACAGAAGTAAAGAATATAGGTTTGGGAACATCTGCCTAGGTTTCAGAGAATGTATGAAAATGACTGGATGTCCAGGCAGAAGTTTGTTGCAGGGGTGGAGCCCTCATGGAGACCCTCTGCTAGGGCTATATGTGACAAAAATGTGGGATTGGAGCCCACACACAGAGTCCTCACTGTGACACAGCCTAGTGGACCTGTGAGAAAAGGGTGACTGTTTTCCAGACACCAGAATGTTAGATTCACCACCAGCTTGCATAGTGCAACTGGAAAAGCTACAAATAATTAATTCCAGCCTGTTAAAGCAGTTGGGAGGGAAGCTGTACTTTGCAAAGCCACAGGAGTGGAGCTCCCCAAGCCATGAGATTCCACCTGTTGCATCAACCTGAGCTGGATGTGAGACATGGACTAAAAGGAGATCATTTTGAAACTTTAAGGTTTAGTGACTGCCCTATTGTATTTCAGACTTGCATGGGGCCTGTAGTCCTTTTGTTTTGGCCAATTTCTCCTATATGGAATGGATGTTTTTACCCAAATGCCTGTACTTCCATTGTATCTGTGAAGAAACTAACTTGCTTTTGATTTTACTGGGTCATAGGTGGAAGGGACTTACCTTGTCTCAGATGAGACTTTGGAGTTGGACTTTGGGGTTAATGTTGGAATGAGTTAAGACTTTGGACGACTGTTGAGGAGGCATGATTATGTTTTGAAATGTGAGTACATGAGATTTTGGAAAGATCGGGGATTGAGAAATATGGTTTGGCTGTGTCCCCACCCAAATCTCATCTTGGATTGTTGTTCCCATAATCCCCTCTTGTTGTGGGAGGGACCCAGTGGAAGGTAGTTGAATCATGGGTGAAGTTACCCTCATGCTGTTCTCTTAATAGTGAGTGAGTTCTCATGAGATCTGATGTTTTTTTATAAGGGTATTTCCCCCCTTTTCTTGGCACTTCTTCCTGCTGCCATGTGAAGAATGATGTATTTGCTTCTTTTTCTGCCATGATTGTGTTTCCTGAGGCCTTCCCAGCCCTGGGGAACTGTGAGTCAAGTAAATCTATTTTCTTTATAAATTACCCAGTCTCAGGCAGTTTTTTATAGCAATGTGAGAACTGCCTAATACACTATCACTCACAACTCCAAAATCCATAATGATTTAAGGATGTACTTTCTCATGCTTCCCTCCTGGTTACCACCTCCACTCCAAAACAGTTCAATATAGCCATGGCTCAAGTTTAATAGGAAAAAAGAGAAACTTTTGAATAGTTTTTTGGGGTTGCCTTTGTTGTTTTGTACTTTGGTGATCTGGGTGGTACGTATTCCTCTTTGCCATTATATTGAGTAATTCCCTGAGGTATAGTCCTATGGCTAAACTGGCATGTCTTTTCCTTGATTTTTCCACATTTTCCCTGAGAATGGTATTGCCTCCAAAGCCGGAATAATCCTTACTCGTCCTGGCTTCTGGCTTCTCATGTGGTTTCTCAATGGACTTCTCAGGAACTTCCTTGTCTTCATTTTTGGTGATAGACACTACAATGAGTGACTTTCCCAGAGTGGCTGCACAAAAACTGAAGATGGCTCTTTAGGGAGCTTTTTGCACACTTCAGCATAAATTAACTTTAGGGGTTCCTGTAGATCCACAGCTACATCTGCATTTATGTTATTATTATATGGTGAAGCAGTATTTGCCATTGATAACTTTGTAGCACTTGGAGGAGAAACTGATATAGTCATCTGGTTGAAACTGTACCTCTGAACAGAGGAATTGTCTATTAGATCTTTTTCTTGCGGAGTTGTGGTTAATGTAGGAAGCTCAGCTGCACATGGAGGACTGGTACTCGAGTTGATTTACCCTGATCAGAGGTGCATTGTCTGCTCATCTACAGGCACTGGACAACAAACAACTCTTTATTATCCTTTTCTTTGTAGACAACTTTAACAGCATAAGAAATCCTATTCTCCAAAATGAGTTCCCCTGGCATTCTTGATAAAGGTGGAAAATTTGAGGCTAGTAAGCCAAACTTTGTTGTTGGATCCTTTGATTCAGCTGTTGAAGGATGGGGTCTTGGGATACTATCATCTTCTCATCACCTTTAACCTCTGAAAAGAGTTCTTCTGCTTCTACCATAGTCTCCATTCTGTTTTATCTGCACAGTGGAAGTCTCCTTTTGAAGTTAAGTTTGCTCCAGATGCTTCATTACTGTAGGATTATGTTGTTCAGTTTGGAAAGTTTCTTGAACTACATGTGCTCAATGATCCACCCTCCAATAATACAAAGCCCTCTATTTAGTGTTCTGAACCACTAGATGACCCAAAATGAGGTTTCACACACTTTTTTTTGAATGGTAGACCCATATTCATAGCAGCAGCATTTATTTTATGAGACCCTGGTGAATTAAAATTATTTGCAAAACTACCATTGGGAAAGGAAGCCAGTGGTGTTTCACAGTAAAGTGCAAGATTTGGAGATGAAGACTGAGGCAAAATACCGTAGACCGAGTACTGTTGGTGAGGATTATATACAAGCTGCACAAAGACTGGTGAGGCATACTGTGCTTGAGTTTGAATGGGCTGGCTATATACACTAGAATCCATCAGTTGATAATCATTCTTAGCAAATAAAATGTATTGATGGCCTTTATCCTTGCAATGATTGGCTTGCCCTGAAATGTTTTAACTTATTCTCTTAAGCATTTAAAAGCCTGTTGTGCGTCTGTGTCTGACTGGAAAGTGATATACCAGTTGCGATTGTGTGCAAACTCACAGATTATCACTTTGGTTCAGTTTGCACTTTTGATCAAAGCTTTTACTTCCTCTATCGATGTTCCAGAAATCTAAGAATCGCAATACAATGCTTATGACTTGATCTCACTTTCTCACCCTTCTCGTCAACTTGTACCATAGGAGAAGATCTCAACACTTCAAGAATTAGATCAGGGTCTGTGGTCAACTTTTTTATTTCCTCTATGTTGGCAACTGTCCAAATTTAGATGAAATAATCAATATCCGTTGGAGATATCAAGTAAAGGTCCTTTGACAACTTTTTTTTGTGTGTGAAAAACACAATTCTAATTGTTTCTTCAAACATTCTTTTAAGTATTCTGTAGAAATTGCTGAATTGTTTTCTGTAAAAACATCATATATTTGGTAATTCAGATCTTTTGGGCTTGAAATTAGTTTTCAATTGATTCTTCAATGCCTGTAGTATTTCTTGTGATTTCACAAGACAAAGAATACATTACTTTATATTCTTTACACATGTCTCCTGAGAGCTCTGCATTACACTCAGGATGAGCACCTGATAAAGCTGCTGTTTCATGCCAAGATATTTCAGTTTCATGCCAAGATATTTCAGTTTCATGAGTTACTTGGGTGGCATCAGTATTTCCAGAAGCAATTTTTTGCCATACTTTGGCATTAGGATTTAAAACAGTTCCTTTAGATGTTACCTGCGCATTTCACCTTTCTCCCTCCGCAGCCTCACATGTTGTTCGCCTCCCTCCCAGAGGGCCTCGAAATGTCTCCCTGTGTACTTACTATTACCAGTGAGTTTTTTTACCCTCGGATAATTTCTTATTGTTTATTAATGTCTTTTCCTTTCAGATTGAATTGTTTCCTTAGCATTCCTTTTAAGACAGGTATGGTGTTGAAGAAAACCCTCCACTTTTTTTTGTTAGGGAAAGTCTTTATTTCTCCTTCATGATTGAAGGATATTATTGTCAGACATACTATTCTAGGATATTATTTTTTCTTCAACACTTTAAATGTGTCATGCCATTTTATCCTGGCCTGTAAAGATTCCACTGAAAAGTCTGCTATCAGACATGTTGGACCTTTACTGTGTGTTCTTTGTTTTTCCTTTTTCTCTTGCTGATTTTAGAATTTTTTCTTTATCCTTGGCCTTTGGGAGTTTGATTATTAGATTCCTTGAGAAAGTCCTTTTCGGGGTTAAATCTGCTTTGTGTTCTATAATGTTCTTTCACTTGGATATTGATATATTTCTCTGGGCTTGGGAAATTCTGTTACTATAGCTTCGAGTAACCTTCTTCAAGCTCACTATTTTTTTCTTCTTCTTCTTGATCAATTCTGCCATTAAAGAACTCTGATGCATTGTTCAGCATGCCAGTTGCATTTTTCAGCTCCAGAATTTCTGCTTGATTCTTTTAAATTATTTCAATCATTTTGTTAAATTTATCTGATAAAATTCTGAATTCCTCGTTCATGTTATCTTGAATTTCTTTGAGTTTCCTCAACACGGCTACTTTAAATTATCTGTCTGAAAGGTCCCTTCCCTGGTGCCTTACTTAATTAACTTGGTGAGGTCATATTTTCCTGGATGGTGTCAATGCTAGTAGATGTTCTTCAGTGACTTGACATTGAGGAGTTAGGTATTTATTGTAGTCATCACTGCCTGGACTTATTTGTACCTGTCCCTGGGAAGACTTTACAGATATTTGAAGGGGCTTGCTTGGGTGTTGTGTTCTAAGCTGTTTCTTCTTTACAGGGCACCTGTAAACCCAGTAATGTTCTGGTTCTTGCAGACTTGTAGAGATACCATCTTGATGGTGTTTGACAAGATCCAGGAGAATTATCTGGATTACCAGCCAAAGATTCTGATTCTCTTCCCTTGTTTTTTTCCAAACAGAGTCTTTCTCTCTCTCTGTTCTGAGCCATCTAAAGCTGGGGTTGAAGTGGCACAAGCACCTCTGTGGCCACCACCACTATGACTGTGCTGGTTCAGACCTGAAGCCAGCACAGCACAACACTGGGTTTCTCTCAAGGCTTGGTGTAACAACTCCCTGGGAGCCTGAGAGTTTAAGGCTGCAGTGAGTTATGATAATGTCACTTACTACAAACTGAAAGGCTTTCAGTTTTTCCCCATTCAGTATTATACTACCTGTGGGTCCTTTGTATATGGCTTTTATTATGTTGAGATATGTTTATTCAATAAACAGTTTTTTAAGGGTTCTTATCATGAAAGGATGTTGAATTTTATCAAATGCTATTTTAGCATCAATTAAAATAATCATAAGGTTTTTGTCATTTATACATATATTAAACCATACTTGCATCTCAGGGAAAAATCTCACTTGATCATAATGGATGATCTTTTTAATGTGTTGCTGAATTTGGTTTGGTAATATTTTGTTGGAAATTTCTGCATCACTATTCATCCATGATATTGGCCTGTAGTTGTTTTTTTGTTTTTTTTTGTTTGTTTGTTTGTTTGTTTTTAATGTGTCTTCAGTTTTGGTGTCAGGGTAATACTGGCCTCATAGAATGAGTTTACAAGTATTCTCTTTTCCACTGTTCTTCAGAATAATTTGAGTAGAATTGGTATTAGTTCTTCTGTAAATATTTGGTAGAATGCAGCAGTGAAACCATCAGATCTTTGGCTTTTCTTCACTGGGGAAGTATTTATTATGGCTTTGATTTTTTTTATTTGTTATTGGTCTGCTTAGGTTTCTAATTTCTCCATGGTTCAATCCTTGTAGGTGGTATGTGTTTGGGAATTTGTCTATTTTTTCTAGATTTGTCAATTTATGGCATATTGTTGCACATAGTAGCCACTAATGATGCCTTCAATTTCTGCAGTATCAGTCATAATGTCTCCTTTTAAATCTCTGATATTATTTATTAGGGTCTTCTCCCTTTTTGCTTAGTCTCCTTAAACGTTTTTCAATTTTGTTGTTCTTTTAAAAATCCAACTTTTTGTTTCATTTATCTTTTATGTTGTTTTCTCCATTTCAAATTCATTTATTTCTGCCCTCATACTTATTTTTTTCTTTTAATAATTTTGTGTTTGGTTTGCTCTTGCTTTTCTAACTTTTAGACATGCATTGTTAAAGTTATGTATTTGAAGTTTTTTTTTTTTCTTTTTTGATGTAGGCACTTATAGCTATAAACTTTTCTCTTAGTACTGCTTTTGCTGTATCCCATAGGCTTTGATATGTTACATTTCCATTATAGTTTATCTCAAGAAAGTTTTCAATTTTCCTTATAATATCTTCATTGTCCCACTGGTCATTCAAAAGCATATTGTTTAGATTCCATGTGTTTTTTAGTTTCCAAATTTCCTCTTATTGATTTATCATTTTATTCCCTTGTGGTCAGATAAAATGCTTGATATATTTAAATTTTTTGAACGTTTTATGCCTTGTTTTGTCACCTAACATATTGTTTGTCCTTAAGAATAATCTATGTTCTGAGCAGAAGAATGTGTATTTTAGAGCCATTAGATGAAATGTTCTATAAATATCTGTTAAGCCCATTTGCTGTGTAGTGCAGATTAAGTCTGATGTTTCTTTGTTGAGTTTCTCTCTGGGAGATGTGCCCAATGCTGACACTGAGGTTGTAATGTCTACAGCTATTATCTTATTGGGATATATTTCTTTCTTTAGCTTTAATAATATTTGCCATATATATCTGGATGCTCCAGTGTTAGGTGCATAAAGATTTACAACCATTATATCCTGTTATTGGACTGACCCTTTTAGCATTATATAATAACCTTCTTTATCTTTTACAGTTTTTTCCTTGCAATCTATTTTCTCTGATATCAAAATAGTTACTCTTGCTCTTTTTTGGTTTTCATTGCCATGAAGTATCTTTTTCTACCTCTTTATTTTTAGTCTATGAATATCTTTGTAAGTAAAGTGTGTTTTTTTGTAGGCAATAGATCATAAGGTCTTGCTCTTTCGTGCATTCAGCCACTCTATGTCTTTTGATTGGAGAGTTTAGTCCATTCACATTCAATGTTATTAATGATAAGTAGGAACTTACTCCTGCCATTTTGTTAGTTTCCTGAATGTTTTGTCGTGTTCTCTTCCTTCTTTCCTTCCTTCCTGTCCTTCTTTGAGTGAAGATAAATTTTCTCTGGTGGTATGATTTAATTTCTTGTTTTTATTTTTATTTTTGTATCTATTGTATGTTTTTTGATTTGCGGTTACTCTGAAACTTGAAATTACTGTCTTATGACTCAGTGTTTTAAACTGATGACAACTTAACACTAATTGCATAAACAAACAAAGAAAACATGTAAAAGACACTAATAAAAACTCTACGCTTCAACTTTATCCTCTCACTTTTTAACTTCTTGTTGTTTCTTCTTATGTCTTGTTGTACTGTGTATGTCTTGAAAAGTTGTTGTAGTCATTTTCTTATTGGTTCATCACTTAGTTTTTCTACTTAAGATATATTTATACACCACAATTACAGTGTTATAATATTCTGTGTGCTGACTATTACTAGTGAGTTTTGTATCTTCAGATAATTTATTCTTGCTCACTGAAATCCTTTGCTTTTAGATTGAAGAACATTTTTCAGCATTTGTTTTTAGGACAAATCTGGTGCTGATGTAATCCCTCAGCTTTTGTTTGTCTGAGAAAGTCTTTATTTCTCCTTTGGGGTTGAAGAATGTTTTCACCAGATATCTTCTTCTCGGGTAAAAGTTTTTTTTTTTTTTTTTTCTTCAGCTCTTTAAATATGCCATGACACTCTCTCCTAGACTGTAAGGTTTCCACTGAAAAGTCTGCTGCCAGACGTATTGAACCTCCATTGTATGCTATTTGTTTTTTGTTTTTGTTTTTTTTTCCTCTTGCTGGTTTTATAATCCTTTCTTTATCTTTGACCTTTAGGGGTTTGATTACTAAATGCCTTGAGATAGACTTCTTTGGGTTCTATCTTCTTGGTGTTTTATAGCCTTCTTGTATCTGAATGTTGATATCGTTTTCCAGATTGGGAAGTTCTCTAGTATTATCCCTTTGAATAAATTTTCCACCTGATCTTCTTCTCTACTTCCTCTTTAAGGCCAATAACTCTCAGATTTGCCCTTTTGAGGCTATTTTTGCATTTTGTAGCTTTGCTTCATTATTTTTTTTTTCTTTTGTTCTCCTATGACTGTGTACTTTAAAAGAGACTGTCTTCAAGCTCACTAATTCTTCATTCTGCTTGATAAAGTCTGCTATTAAGTGATTCCAATGCATTATTTGGTATGTCACTTGCATTTTTGCTTAATTCTTTTAAATTATTTTAATCTCTTTGTTAAATTTATTTGATAGAATTCTGAATTCCTTTTCTGTGTTAATTCCAATTTCTTTGAGTTTTCTCAAAAGGGCCATTTTCAATTCTCTGTCTGAAAGGTCACATATGACTGTTTCCCCAGGATTAATCACTGATGCCTTATTTAGGTCATTTGGTGAGATCATGTTTTCCTGGATGGCCTTGATGCTTGTAGATGTTCATCCATGTCATCAGGGCATTGAAGAGCTATATATTTATCGTAGTTGTCACTGTCTGGGCTTGGTTGTGACTGTCCTTATTGAGAAGTCTTTTCAGGTATTCAAAGAAACTTGGGTCTCAAGCTAAATATCACTGTTGTTTTTGCAGATTTGTAGAGGTACAAAATTGGTAGTTTTGGATAAGATGTAGAAGAATTCTCTAGATTACCGGATAAGGACTCTATTTTTTGCCTTATTTTCTCTCAAATGAATGGTGCCCCTCTGTCTATGCTGAGTAACCTAGGACTGGGGGTGTGGTGGTGCAAGTATCCTTTGGCTGACACTCCTGTGCTGGGTCAGACCTGAAGTCAGCATACACTAGGTCTTGCCCAAGGCCTGCTGTAACCATTACCCGGCTACCACCTATGTTTATTCAAGGTCTTAGGGCTCTACAATCAGCTGGTGATAAAGCCATCCAGGTTTCTGTTCTTCCCTTCAAGGCTGCAAGTTCCCCTAGGCCTCAGGCAGGTCCAGAGATGCCAACTGAGAGTCAGAATTTGAAGTTAAAAACCTTAGAAGTTTGCCTGATGTTCTATTCTACTGCAGCTAAGCTGGGACTCATACCACAATATAAAGTCCTTCCCACTTTTCCCTTCCCTTTCCACAGGCAAAGGAGCCTCTCTCTTTGGGCACAACCACCACCAACCCATAGAGCAGGGTGGGTCATTCTACCAGTCCACCACTAATGCTCACAAAGCCCAAGATCTTTTCAGTCATTTTGTGTTGAATGATGCAGGTCTGAGACTCACCCTTTAGAGCAACAGACTCTACTCTGGCCCGGGGCAGGTCCAGAAATGCTGTCCAGGAGCCTAGGCCTGAACTTGGGGACCCTAATAGTCTGCTTCTTGCTCTATCCCACTGTGGTTGAACTGGTACCTAAGGTACAAGACAATGTGCCCTTTACTTGTCCCTCTGCTTTTCTCAAACAGAAGGAGTCTTTCACTGTAGCCACTACACCTGGAAATGCACTGGGTCACATCTTTAGTCGGCACATCTCAGAGCCCAGGGCCCATGGTGTACTGCCTGGATATTGCTGTTTGTTATTTAGGGACTAAGGACTTTTTAGTCAGCAGGTGATGAACTCTTCTAGGTCTGGATCTTTCCCTTCAAGGCAGCGGGTTCTCTTTTGGCTCAGGCTGTGTATAGAAATGTCATCCAGGAGCTCAGACCTGTAACGGGGACCTTACAACTCTGCCTGGTGACATATTCTACTGTGGGTGAGCTGGTATCCAAGATGCAAGACAACACCCTATTTACCCTTTATTATCTTCTCCTTAAGAAGAAGAAAGAAGATGCTTTCATTGTTGTGAGCTACACTGCCTGGGGTTAGGGGAAGGGTGAAGCAAGCACTCCTTTAGCTGCCCCAGCAGGTGTCTCCAAAGATCACATGCCACTCTAGTCCTCTGGCTCTGAGCCCAGTCTAGCACTAAGAGTTGCCTAGGAATTGCAGTCCTTGTGTCCTAGATTGCCTTCCAAGTTTACCTAGTACCCTAGATCACTTTGGCACATGCTGGCGAGGCTTGCTGAGAAACTCAAGTTCTGACCGATGGGATGGGCAGTTCTCCTCTGGCTAAAGCTGGTCCAAATACTTCTTCATGCACAAGTACTCGCTGAGCCCAGCACAGCTTCATTCTGTGCTGTGACAGGGTAGCACAGAGTTCAATGCAATGTCCCACAGTCACTGCACTCTCCCTCCCCAAGTGCAAAGACTCACTGTGCTTCATGGTGACCTGTGGGAGACGAGAGATAGGTGCCATTGGGGATTCAAGACTGTCTCTCCAACCATCCTCAATGCCTCTTTAATGATATGAAGTTAAAACCAGGTACTGTGATTGCTCAGCTGATTTTTGGTTCTTGTTATGATGCTTTTCTGTGTGCAGGTAGCTGTTAAAATTTGGTGCTCCTGCTGGGGGTATAAATGGTTGTAGGCTCCTATTCTACCATTTTCTGTGTGTTATTTCTATTTTGAGAATGCCTTTGTAACTCAGAAATTATTTCAAAATATGCTCAGAGCTTCAAAAATGCTCACAACAGGAAATCTAACTGGCACAGTTTGGATCATGTGCCCATGCCCAGTCCAATCAACCATGCTCAGTGCCTTGGCTGTCCTTTTACTAATATGGGTGCTGGACATCAAGATTGTGAATAAAGGAGTTTCTTTTTTTAAAAAAAAAGGTAAAGGGTAACAGCTTGTGGGATGAACAGACACCCCATATGATCATAATATGTTACATGCCCCCATTCGTGAGCACCACATCCTGTTTCTTCAGAGGAATCTCACCATCACCAAGACTAAAGCAGTATTTTAGCCAGGAATTTCCCCTTCATCTCTACATAAAGAATGTCAAAACTGGAGAGGCTATCAGAGATCCTTAGGATGAGCCTCATCATTTGTTAAGGATGAAGAAACAAGGCCCAGAGAAGAAACTGATATCACACAATGGGACAGTATTACATACAGATTCTGTGACTCAATTTCATGTTCTTTCTCCCAAATGAAATTCTACTTTAATCTGAGAAGGGATTCAGAATCTCATCTGTAGGGTTACACATTGGTTCTCAGTTGGCTAAAGCCTTAATTTCTGATTTCAGGAGATTTATTAATATATATGTGTGGGAGTGAGAATCTTTATCCTTTTCCACCCTGGTTGTTCTACCCCTACCTCATCCTTCCCCCATTCCCAATTCCCCCTCTACCAGCCGCTCTTGGTAAGCTGGAAGATGTTGGGCTCATTCCTCAATAGGGGATGTTAGTGATTCTGGGTAAACTTATGTTGTGTTTTTGGCCAAGCCCAACCTCTTAGTGTGTGATTGGCTTTCCTTTTCTCTGTAGACTTTACCAATGGTTCCGATGTCAAAATATCTGGAGGTTCATGGACAAATTTTTTAAATATGTATTTTACAATATATTTTATTGTGTGATTCCTTTCTGCTATCATATGCATTTTTGCAACAGCTGCAGCTCTCCTTTCAAATATGAAATTCAGCCTCACATTAGGAAGCTGGATCAGTAGGTTCAATCCACCTCCATTAAGACCACCCTCATCCCACACTACCTGGTTCCATCTAAAAAGGGATCTCCAGCATACTCTTACCATTTGGGTTTACTTCTAGACTGCTCTTTTTGACTGAGTCTTCACAATAGATTCTTTTTATTCAAAATTTACTTTATTTAAAATGTTTTTTATCAAAGCAATATATAGCTGGAATAGCAGGGTATTCCATCAACCCCATTTCTCAATAGATGTCAGTAACTCCTTCTGACTCCCCAGCCTATTTCCCAGAGTTAAACATCTCTAAGTCTTTTTTTTTTTTTTTTTTTTTTTTTAATTTTTGTATCTTTAGTAGAGACGAGGGTTCACTATGCTGGTCACGGCGGTCTCGAACCACTGACCTCAAGTGATCCTCCTGCCTCGGCCTCCCAAAGGACGAAGGTTACAAGAGTGAGCCACTGCATCCAGCCCAGGTTTCT
>NW_012107731.1:214269-215359 GCF_000951045.1 Mandrillus leucophaeus | reverse complement strand
ATTTCTTCTAGATTTTCTAGTTTATTTGTGTAGAGGTGTTTATAGTATTTTCTGATGGTAGTTTGTATTTCTGTGGGATCAGTTGATATACCCTTTATCATTTTGTATTACATCTATTTGATTCTTCTCTCTTTTCTTCTTTATTAGTCTTGCTAGCAGTCTATCAATTTTGTTGTTCTTTTCAAAAAACCAGCTCCTGGATTCATTGACTTTGTGAAGGGTTTTTTTGTGTCTCTATCTCCTTCAGTTCTGCTCTGGTCTTAGTTATTTCTTGCTTTCTGCTGGCTTTTGAATGTGTTTGCTCTTGCTTCTCTAGTTCTTTTAATTGTGATATTAGGGTGTCAATTTTAGATCTTTCCAGCTTTCTCTTGTGGGCATTTAGTGCTATAAATTTCCCTCTTCACACTGCTTTAAATGTGTCCCAGAGATTCTGGTATATTCTGTCTTTGTTCTCATTGGTTTCTAAGAACATCTTTATTTCTTCCTTCATTTCATTATGTACCCAGTAGTCAGTCATTCAGGAGCAGGTTGTTCAGTTTCCATGTAGTTGAGCAGTTTTGAGTGAGTTTCTTAATTCTGAGTTCTAGTTTGACTGCACTGTAGTCAGAGAGATAGTTTGTTATAATTTCTGTTCTTTTACATTTGCTGAGGAGTGCTTTACTTCCAACTATGTGGTCAATTTTAGAATAAGTGCAATGTGGTGCTGAGAGGAATGTATATTCTGTTGACTTGCTGTGGAGAGTTCTGTAGATGTCTATTAGGTCTGCTTCATGTAGAGCTGAGTTCAATTCCTGGATATCCTTGCTAAGTTTCTCTCTCGTTGATCTGTCTAATGTTGGCAGTGGGGTGCTAAACTCTCCCATTATTATTATGTGGGAGTCTAAGTCTCTTTGTAGGTCTCTAAGGACTGGCTTAATGAATATGGGTGCTCCTGTATTGGGTGCATATGTATTTAGGATAGTTAGCTCTTCCTGTTGAATTGATCATTTTACCATTATGTAATGGCTTTCTTTGTCTCTTCTGATCTTTGTTGGTTTAAAGTCTGTTTTATCAGAGACTAGGATTGCAGCCCCTGCTTTTTTTGTTTGTT
>NW_012107731.1:209175-211000 GCF_000951045.1 Mandrillus leucophaeus | reverse complement strand
TTTTTGTAGCAATGGGTTTTCCTCATGTTGTCAAGGCTGGTCTTGAACTCCTGGCTCAAGTGATCCACCTGCCTGGCATTTGGCTCCCAAAGTGCTGGGATTACAGGTGTGAGCCACTGTACCCAGCCTATTGTGATTTTTTTCTTTCTTTTTTTTTTCTGAGACAGGGTCTCATTCCGTCACCCAGGCTGGAGTGCAGTAGCACGATCTCAGTTCACTGCAATCTCCGCCTCCCAGGTTCAAGCGATTCTTGTGCCTCAGCCTCCTGAGTAGCTGGGATTACAGGCACCTACCACCACACCTGGCTAATTTTTGTATTTTTAGTAGAGACAGGATTTCTCCATGTTGGCCAGGCTGGTCTCAAACTCTTTATTATTATTATTATTATTTTTGTTATTATTATTATTATACTTTAAGTTCTAGGGAACATCTCTAAATCTTTTAGTTTTTCTTCTGCTAGATGTTATTATGGCTCTAATCAGAGGAAGAAAACTAGCTGCCCGCAGACATGATTTATTGTGCCCATGAACTGTTTTAAACTCCTTGGAATTCATTGACAATATTTAGTAATTGAATGTTTTCATATAGAAATCCAATTTTTTTTAACAGTTCTGTAAAAATTAGTAGATCTGCCGAAAGTAGGCTCACATATCCACATGGCAACAATGAATTATAGTGGAGCAGTAGCTGTCTCCTTTTGAATAGGACCGCAGTTCTTCAATTTTTCACAGTTTCTCCTCTTTCACTCAGTTATGGTATCCAGCCTATAAACATTTGAGTTGCAATATCTTTTGTAAAAGTTTTGTTTCTATAACTATTTCATGATTTATCCCTTTAAAATATGATATATTATTTCCTACCTATGATAGTGAAAGCTGTAGCCCTTATAATCCTCCTCTTCCCATCCTGTCTATTTTGTTGTTGTTGTTGTTGTTGTTGTTATACTTTAAATTTTAGGGTACATGAGCACAATGTACAGGTTTGTTACATATGTATACATGTGCCATGATGGTGTGCTGCACCCGTTAACTCATATATAAATATACAATCATGTCATCTGCAAACAGGGACAATTTGACTTCTTCTTTTCCTAACTGAATACCCTTTATTTCTTTCTCTTGCCTGATTGCTCTAGCCAGAACTTCCAACATTATGTTGAATAAGTGTCGTGAGAGAGGGCAGCCCTCTCTTGTGCCAGTTTTCAAAGGGAATGCTTCCAGTTTTTGCCCATTCAATATGATATTGACTGTGGGTTTGTCATAAATAGCTCTTATTATTTCGAGATATGTTCCATCAATACCGAATTTATTGAGAGTTTTTAGCATGAAGGGCTGTTGAATTTTGTCAAAGGCCTTTCCTGCATCTATTGAGATAATCATGTGGTTTTTGTCTTTGGTTCTGTTTATATGCTGGATTTTGTTTATTGATTTACGTATGTTGAACCAGCCTTGCATCCCAGGGATGAAGCCCACTTGATCATGGTGGATAAGCTTTTTGATGTGCTGCTGGATTAGGTTTGCCAGTATTTTATTGAGGATTTTTG
This sequence comes from Mandrillus leucophaeus, assembly GCF_000951045.1. Lineage (NCBI taxonomy): Eukaryota > Metazoa > Chordata > Mammalia > Primates > Cercopithecidae > Mandrillus > Mandrillus leucophaeus. The sequence goes on along the minus strand of NW_012107731.1, from coordinate 209,457 downwards.
TGTCCACGTTCATCAGGCATATTGGTCTGAAATTATCTTTCTTTGTTGTGTCTCTGCCAGGCTTTGGTATCAGGATGATGCTGACCTCGTAAAATGAGTTAGGGATGAGTCCCTCTTTTTCTATTGATTGGAATGATTTCAGAAGGAATGGTACCAGCTCCTCTTTGTACCTCTGGTAGAATTCAGTTGTGAATCCATCTGGTCCCGAAGTTTTTTTTGATTGGTAGGCTATTAATTATTGCCTCAATTTCAGAGCCTGTTATTCGTCTATTCAGGGATTCA
>NW_012107731.1:168462-208200 GCF_000951045.1 Mandrillus leucophaeus | reverse complement strand
AATATTGTTATGTGTGAATTTGATCCTATCATTATGATGTTAGCTGGCTATTTTGCTCATTAGTTGATGCAGTTTCTTCCTAGCATTGATGGTCTTTACAATTTGGCATGTTTTTGCAGTTGCTGGTACTTGTTGTTCCTTTCCAGGTTTAGTACTTCCTTCAGGGTCTCTTGTAAGGCAGGCCTGTTGGGGACAAAATCTCTCAGCATTTGCTTGTCTGTAATGAGGCTTAGTTTGGCTGGATATGAAATTCTGGGTTGAAAATACTTTTCTTTAAGAATGTTGAATATTGGCCCCCACTCTCTTCTGGCTTGTAGAGTTTCTGCCAAGAGATCTGCTGTTAGTCTCATGGTTTTCCCTTTGTGGGTAACCTGACCTTTCTATCTGGCTGCCTTAACATTTTTTCCTTCATTTCAACTTTGGTGAATCTGACAATTATGTGTCTTGGAGTTGCTCTTCTCAAGGAGGATCTTTGTGGCATTCTCTGTATTTCTTGAATTTGAATTTTGGCCTGCCTTGCTAGGTTGGGAAGTTCTCCTGGATAATATCCTGAAGAGTGTTTTCCAACTTGGTTCCATACTCCCTGTCACTTTCAGGTACACCAATCAGATGTAGATTTGGTCTTTTCACATAGTCCCATATTTCTTGGAGGCTTTGTTAGTTTCTTTTTACTCTTTTTTCTCTAAACTTCTCTTCTTGCTTCATTTCATTCTTTTGATCTTCAATCACTGATACCCTTTCTTCCAGTTGATCGAATCAGCTACTGAAGCTCATGCTTGTGTCACGTAGTTCTTGTGCCATGGTTTTCAGCTCCATCAGGTCATTTATGGTCTTCTCTATGCTATTTATTCTAGTTAGCTATTCATCTAATCTTTTTCAAGGTTTTTAACTTCTTTGCAATGGGTTTGAACATCCTCCTTTAGCTCAGAGAAGTTTGTTATTACCGATCATCTGAAACCTTCTTCTCTCAACTCATCAAAGTCATTCTCTGTCCAGCTTTGTTCTGTTGCTGGAGAGTAGCTGCGTTCCTTTGGAGGCAAAGAGGTGCTCTGATTTTTATAATTTTCAGCTTCTCTGCTCTGGTTTCTCCCCATCTTTGTGGTTTTATCTACTTTTGGTCTTTGATGATGGTTATGTACAGAAGGGTTTTGGTGTGAATGCCCTTTCTGTTTGTTAGTTTTCCTTCTAACAGTCAGGACCCTCAGCTGCAGGTCTGTTGGAGTTTGCTTGAGGTCTACTCCAGACCCTGTTTGCCTGGGTATCACCAGCAGAGGCTGCAGAACAGCATATATTGTTGAATAGCAAATGTTACTGCCTGATCCTTCCTCTGGAAGCTTCATCTCCGAGGGGCACCCAGCTGTATGAGGTGTCAGTCTGCCCCTACTGGGAGGTGTCTCCCAGTTAGGCAACTCAGGGATCAGGGACCTACTTGAGGAGGCAATCTGTCCCTTCTCAGATCTCAAACTCTGTGCTGGGAGAACTGCTACTTTCTTCAAAGCTGTCAGACAGGGACATTTAAGTCTGCAGAAGTTTCTGCTGCCTTTTGTTCAGCTGTGCCCTGTCCCCAGAGGTGGAGTCTATAGAGGCAGGGAGGCCTCCTTGAGCTGCAGTGGGCTCCACCCAGTTCGAGCTTCCAGGCCGCTTTGTTTACCTACTCAAGCCTCAACAATGGTGGGCTCCCCTCCCCCAGCCTTGCTGCTGCTTTGTTGTTCAATCTCGGACTGCTTTGCTAGAAATGAGGGAGGCTCCGTGGGCATGGGATCCTCTGAGCCAGGCACGGGATATAATCTCCTGGTGTTTCATTTGCTAAGACCATTGGAAAAGAGCAGTATTAGGGTGGGAGTGACCCAATTTTCCAGGAGCCATCTGTCATGGTTTCTCTTGGCTAGGAAAGGGAATTCTCCAACCCCTTGTGCTTCCTGAGTGAAGTGATGCCTCACCCTGCTTTGGCTCACTCTCCGTAGGCTGCACCCACTGTCCTGTACCCACTGTCCAACAAGCACCAGTGAGATGAACCCGGTACCTCAGTTGGAAATGCAGAAATCACCCGTCCTCTGCGTCGCTCATGCTGGGAGCTGTAGACTAGAACTGTTCTTATTCAGCCATCTTGGAACCTAACTTCCATCCTTTCTATTTTTGTACTATTACTTTCAGCTCCTCTATTGGTACCTTTGTAACAATAAGTAATATTCCAACACCACTAGTTCTTGTTCCACCCACCATGGACAGTATCATCTGGCTCACTACTTTGGAAGACGAGAATATTAGTATCTATGCCCTTCCCTTTGGCCCTCATTCCTCCTTCCTGCACCCACTATCTACAACTGTTCTTTGACTTTTTCCCTGTCAAGGTTGATGATAATCATGTTCTGTTTTGTAGATGTAATTTAGTCTGCTTGTTTCTTAGGTTGATTCTAAAAGTTTAACATCAATAAACCCATGATTATATTATTATTATTATTTTTCTTGTGTAGCTTTTATTTTTCTGAAGCGTCTAATTGCATTTCTATTCTTTTCTTTTATTTCCTTTTTGTTTTCTTGCTCTGTTTTAATCACATACTGGAGTTTTTTTCAATCTCTTCACTCAATTCAGTTTTCTATTAAGTTCCCCCTTTTCCTTGAGTTCTCTTTGCTTTGGTATTCCATGCCCTTGCTCCAGTCTGACTGGTAACCTTTAAATTTGAAACATAATAGCTTACTGGGTTTTTCCTTCACTGTCTCTCTGGGTTGGAGACATTCTCTCCTGGGTTCCATGTCTTCCTTTTGCTTGTTTTGCAGATAAAATTTTCCTGTAGCTTCTTAAGAATGGGTATGTGGAAGGTAAATTTTTATCATATATATTAAAATATCATTTTTCTACTTTCATGCTTCATTGATAAGCAGAATGAATATAGATTCTAGATTGAAATTAATTTCCCCTGGTGCTTGAAGGCATTGTTCAACACAACCAGTGTTGAAAAATCAGACACAGTTTTGGTTCCTGATTGTTGATTGATAATCTGTATTTTCTTTCTTTGAGCTTTTTGTGTGTTTCTTTTTAATCTCTGATGTTCTCAAATTTCACAATAAAGTGCCTAAGTGTAAATCTTTATTATTCTGGGACATGAGTGGGCCCTTTCAATCTGGAAATTTGTGTCTTTTCACTCAAGAAAATTTTCTTATGTTGTTTCTTTAATAATGTCCTCCCTTTCATTTTCTTTTTTGTCTCTTCCTAGAAGTTCGTTAGCTGGATGTTGAATCTCTTGGATTTATTTTCTAATTTTTAAATATTTTTTCTAATGTTACTTCTTTTTTGTTTTTGTTTTCCTTTCTAAATTTTCTCTGCTTTGTCTTCCAACCCTTATCTTGAAATTGCTCATTTTGGCAATCATTTTTAAATTTATGGGGTATTTTTAAATCTTTTTTTCTACATAGAAATTTCTTCTCATTTTATCAAAAAGGTATCTTCTCTGATCTCCCTGAGGTTTCTAATGAAAGTTTTACAAATTCTCTTCTGTTCTTTTCATTGTCTCTTTTCCTCCTGAGTCTTTTGCTTTTCTACTTATTTATCTTGATCTCTCTCCTTACTATTGGAGACATTTTATTAAACATCTGATGATCTTTGGTTGTCCATTTGTGTTTAAGAGTGAGACACTGTAAGTATGATTGGAAGCATTATGTAAGTGGACAAAATTGGTCTGGATATGGGCTACAGTTTTAGATTATTGAGTGGAGTTCTGGGAAAGTCCTGAATATCAGAACAAGCTTTTCTCCAAAGATGTTCAATTTCCTTCATTACAAACCCTGATGGTTGGATGCTCAGCTGCTTAGAAGTCTGCAAATCAAGGAGTGGGAGTTCAGTCAATTATTATGTACAGATTTCCAATCCTTTACTACAGCATACACCTGTCCTCTGTTGTTCTTTGCCTAAGTCCCAGTCATCTGTTGCATTGTTTTTGTTTGTCTAAATCAAGTCACATTGACCACTATTTTAGCTCTTTCTCTTTTTGTATTCTAGACTGTGGCTTCCTCTGTCCTGCACAATTATGTCGCCCAGCTGCTCTCCAGCTTCTAGAAGTTTATTGAAATCTTTTATCCACTAATATGCACTCATTCTCTTTATATTAGAGCTTCATACCTTTATCATTCCTTTACTTTCAATTTAGGGAAACTCAAAGGGAAAAGGAGAGAAATAAGTGTGGTCATTCAGCCATGGTTGCTTGGTGATTAAAGTATAAACTTTGGAGCAAGGCTGCCTAGATTTAGGCTCTTTCTTTCCAATTTACTGGCTGTATGCCCTTGCCAAGTCATTTAACCTCCCTACTTCATCATCTGTAAATCAGAGATAATAATAATACAGCTATCCCATAGAGTTGATTTGGAAGGTTAAATGAGCCAATATTGAAAAATACTTTGAATATTCCTTACACATAGTAAGGGGCCTGCAAGGGTTTGCTATTATTATTGTTGTTACTCCTATATTACTAACAAAATTAGAGCTTCTATTCATGTTTTTTAAATTTTTATTACACACACAAACTACATGCTTATTATAGTAAAAATAGATAGCAAAGAAAAATAGAAGAAAATGAAAAACACTGGTAATCCCAGTACCCAAAGATGACTTATGTTAGTATTTTGGTGTTTTTCTTCATGTTTTTTCACTAACTCAAACTTGATTCTAGTCTGCTGTAACCAAACTGGCTACTGACAGCTGTTCTCATTCTCTTGTTTTAGAATATGTTTCACCCTTCAGACACTTGACATCTTTGTCCTGGTTGTGACCTTGGCTTCTCTTGAAAAGCCTCAGGCTACCTTCAGTAGGCCTGTTTCTAATCTAATAGTGTCCCCTTGTTTATTGCTGTCATGGTGTCACTCTAGTCTTGACCATCAAGTGATAAAAGCAATCTTCTACTTCTAGAATCTCTCAGCGCCCTTTGAAAATTCTCTAGGCCAGGCTCAACATGGTGCTGAAGATGAGGCTGTCATGTGAGGACAAGACCTCATCAACCCACTACCAGAGGTCAGTGCAGAGTTTCTGGTCTCATGCACGAGCTTCAGCCTGCACAACTATGGGCACTGGCTCTGCAGCTGTGCTTGCACTGGATGCTTTTGTAGGAATATTTTGCTGGCAAAGCAACACAGTTTCCTGGATTCCTCATGCAAGTGGGCAACTTCTTGTACACTCAGGCCTTGTGTTTCTCAGGTGAATCACAACAGACAGAATTTTTGGTTTCTTGCCTGATGAAGGAGATAGGGAGTTCAGTCTTGGTGGGCTTCCCAGATGTTTGGCAATTTTAGATTTTCTCTTCTTCACAAGGAGAGAAGGTAAATCAGTAAATAGGTGACAAAGTTCTGACTGCTAAGCCTAGTTCTGTCCTCAAAAGACATCAGGCAGGGCTTGCCAACTTGAATCAGCCCAACAGCTGAAGTTGGCAGCCATCTGGAAAACTACTGACTAGGATGTGGTCAGGAAACCAGCTGTCTTCCTAGCTATGCCTACTGGGAAATAGTCTGCAATGAACATAAAGTGGGTCTCCCTGTGAGATTTAGGATAAGACCATGTGTATAGGGGAAGCATATCTCCTGCCAATTATAGCTCATGCTAGCCGCCAAAAACTATGTTAATATTTACCTCCTGAGGCACAGAACCTCAGATCATTAGGAGTAGGAGAACCGGCCTGGATCACATTTATCTCTCCACTTTTCCCTTCTCCAGCTTTAGGGGTACTCTAGCTATGTATGACTGTATAAAGACACATGCAGTGAACCCCAGATGGTGGTATACTCCAAGGCATCAAAGAATTTTGTCATTTGGGTTTTGTCCAAACAGGCCTATTTTTATTGCTACTATTATTAATATTACTGTCACTGCTGCTACTACTACTGCCATTGCTACTACTACAACCATTTATTGAGAATCTACATTCTCAGAAACTGCACTAAGTACTTTACATATATTATTGCATTTAATTATCACTGTAATGAAAAAGGTACCTCTATTATCTTCTTTTCACAAATGAGGAAATTTAGGCCCAAGGTCCTGTGGATAAAAATGACAGAACCAGGATTTGAACCCAGTCTGTCTGATTCCAAACTGTGGCTCTTTCCATTAAACTATACTACCTCCCAACTTGCTACAAGCTCAGGCTTGTCTAGGTGGGCACTGTCAACATGTGTTCCTGACTAGAAAGACCCGCCATTGCCCATAAGGCCCTACCTTTGGAAGTCAAGGTAGGTGACCAAATGAACCTTCTGGTCCTATTATTCACTTTCCCCTATGCTACCTGTGCTAAACCTTGTGCGGTCTGAGCTCTGCTCTCTAACAGTAGCCTGGAACATCGAGGTCATGTCCTTCATTTTGGCCATTGGCTGCTAACATTTTCAGTGGGAACTGAGGCAGCTGATCAGCTTGCATCACAGGTACCTAGAGCGCCAGACTAGTAACTTGCCTGCTGAGAAGCCTTCTTAGAATAAGGCATGGAATAAGGACTACAGTTATGCCATTAACTTTATGATTAGGACCTAAATTCTGGTGAAATGTGTATATACTCTTGCAGAATAAACTTTTGAGAGTACACTGTCAAGGACCTGCATTTAGGGTCCATCTGACCTGAAACATTCATTGCTGGCAGTTCAATCCTGGTCATCAAAAAGACAAATTGAGGAAGTTGGGCACTATTAGGCTAAGTGAAGCCTAAATTTGGTGATGATTCAGAATTGCTCCCTACCTCATACCTGCTGGACGAGCACTGAAGAAATTCAACCTCAGAAATTATACAGGAGTTACATTTGAGAAAAAAAATGTTAAAAGACAACATTTCAAACCAGATTTCAACAATTCAAATATTAGGTAAAACCCTTCTTCACCTGAAGTAACATGGCTTCAAAGTCCCACTGCTCTAAATGGCATCTTCCATTACATTCTGACCCTTTGTATAAGGGAGCAGAAACTATGAAAATACAGAGAAAGCAAGTCAGTAGAGACATTCCCTGATATCTCTGCTTTGTTAGAGAGAGATCAAAAAGAGGCTAATTTTACTCTGACGAACAAGAAATGAAGTTAAGGCACTTTAAAATGCCTGAGTCCTGGTAACACAACAGATTAAAATGGTGGCTTTAAACTCAATCTCAGTTGCCTAGTTTTCTCTATTAGATTTTTTTTTTTGAGACAGGGTCTCCCTCTGTTGCCTAGAGTGCAGTGGTGTGATCACAGCTCACTGTGGCCTTGAATTCCTGGGCTCAAGGAATCCTTGCACCTTAGTCTCCCAAGCAGCTGGAACTATAGGGGTATGTCACCACACCAAGCTAATATTTAATTATTTATTTATTTATTTTAGAGATGGGGTCTTGCCATATTGCCCAGGCTGATTTTGAACTCCTGGCCTCAAGAAATCCTCTTGCCTCAGCCTTCCAAAGGGCTGGAATTATAGGCATGAACCACAGTGTCTGGAAAATTTTCTTTAGAACAGGTAATATAAGCGCCTATAGCTGAGCTGTGGCCAACAGGAGCCATTAACACTGAGTCTGCCACAGGCCATTTATCCTGAGTTGAAGAATGCTCAGATCCCTAGACAATTCACACCATTTTAATTTTTTTCCTTTTTTCCACATACTTGGTAAATGGATCTCTTCTCATTCTCTCTCTCACTGTTTTGTTTTTTAAGCACCGGGCATTAAAGGTTAATTGAGATGAATCATGTGGGTGGGCAAGGAAGAAATGAATGGGCAAGGAAGACTATAACTTACTGAATGGGCAAGGAAGACTATAACTTACTGAAATCAGCCCATATGAGTCAATTTTGCAATAGACATACGATCTGATTACTTAAGCCTGAAGCATCTGCAAACTCAGTCAGTGACAGATGCAGGGCTTCCTAGGTTCTTATATATAGAAGTTTCATAGCACCTAAGTACTTGGTAAACAAAAGCAAGTCAACACTTTACACTTTCAAGACTTCCAGTAGTCCCACATCTGGTAAGATAATCAAAAGTATATCAAATGCATGGAATATTTCCAGAATGTTCCCCGTGGTGTTGATGCTGTTGGTCCAGGGCCCACACTTTATAAACTACTGACGTAGACTAAGGCTTGCTCGAGTAGCTTCTTGACACTTATCTTCTCCCTAGGACTGCAGCATAACTGGTCTAAGCTTCCCTCTTCATAGCTTCTTTCCTATGGAGCCCACTGATCCTACTGGGCTTACCACATTAGCTATATGGAAGTGAAAAATAAAGAGTGATCTAAATGAGAGTGCACCATGAAGATGCATACTATCAGTAAGTAAAGACCTATTAACATCTCTTACCCCTACTAATTGTACGTTTCTTTCTGTCCCCAACCCACCAACCCCTAGCAATTCCTCCACAGTAGTAGTAGTAATAGTGGAAATCTTGACCACCTTCTGTAGTTAGCATGTGTTACAGACAGTTCTCTACATTTTCTTCCTCCTCTAGTTAAATAAAATGAGGCTAACAGTAGGGCCTTCAGTCAACCAGGGTTGCTTTTGTCTTCTTCATGAGAAATAATCAGCAGAGTACCAGAAAAGTCCTATTGTACCACCATTAAAGCTGTCTCTCTAGTTGTTGGCACTGTACCTGGGACCAATAAGATGATTAGATCATTAGATCAGCCCCTCAAGGTCTTCAATGAATGTCTCTCTGAAACTCTCCTTAGAGTCCACTTAAATGCATAAGGACATTGCTTCAATTAAGCTAATTCCAAAGCTATGCTACAAACAATGTCAGGAAGTCATCTTCCTATTTTCCATCTTTAGTTGTGCTCAACTATATTACACCAGATAATAGCATCAGTATAGTCCCAAGAATTCAGTTCCAGTAATACAAAGTGTACCAATTTTCTCCCTTCAACAACTTCTTTAACTTAGCAATAAAAATACCTCCTGTTACCACATTAGTCCATTATTATCAGAAAGAAATTTGACTTCCCAGAGGTACAGTAGTAACTTTTCTTCCTACTTCATTGTCATTATGCTTATTCTCAGATCCACTGAATCAGAAATTCTGAGCCTAAACCCTTGCTTCTCAAAATGTTGTCTGTACAACGACAACATTGATATCACCTGATAACTTCTTAGAAATGCAGAATGTGAGGCCCTGCTCCATATTTACAGAATCAGAACCTTCATTTTGACAAAATTCCCAGAAAGTTCCTACAGATTGCAAGAATTAGGGATCACTTAACATTGGCTTCTTAACATTGGCTGATAACCTGAGAAGTTTTGTAAAATCCCATTGCTCAGACCACAGCTCAGAGCAATTACAACACAATCTCTGAGTATGGGATCCAGGCATTAGCATTTTCAAAATCTCCCCAGGCAATTTCAATGTGTAGTCAATGTTGAAAACTCTTGCTCTAGACCATAAGCTATGGGGCCAAAATTAGGTCCATGGGCTTATACTTGGTCTAGTTCCATTTATCATGGAAGGAAACCACACAAGTATTTGGGGCCAAAGTTTCTGACTAGTAATAATATATATTTGCCTGGAGTAACTGTGCATATGGCCCACAAGGACATGCAGGAACCTCTGGCCGGTTTCAAGGACTTGTGATTCCAGTCAAATATCTCATTCTTTCTCTGAAGGCAATCTGGCTTATGATTTCTAAGACTCACATCTCTGAGACCTATTCTGGGAATAGGTCATCATGTTTGCCACAGTATCAGGTGGTCTGAATGTAGTGCCAGCAGAGCAACATAAGTTTCTCCCCTTGGATGACCCTCTCTGATGCCTGGTGCTTGCTGGCAAAGGCTTGGTAATGGTATTTGTTTTGCCAGTCTTCCCAGGTAGCCTAAAGCTCTTGCTCTAGACCATAAGCTATGGGGGAAAAACACCTCTAAATTTTGGCTTCTCTAGATTCTGACTAGGTTACAGAGTTATGATGGTGTGCTGCAAGAAAGAAACAAGGTGGACACCAAAAATACTGTGGTGAAGGATGATCTGTTTAGAGTAATGACAGTATTAGGGAATTAATGTGACAGGGACAGAAAATCAATATTTAAGTATTCACAGGCTTTTCTGTTCCTTGGTATTCTAACCCATAGGTTGGCAAACTATGGCTCTTGGAACAAATCTGGCTCCATGACTGTCTATGTATGACCCTCAAGCTGAGAATGACTTTGATTTTTTTAATGGCTAGGAAAAAGGCAAAAGAAGCATATTTTGTGACATGTGAAAATTATTCCATGACTGCTTTTAAGCTTCAACAGTAGAATTAAATAGTTGTGACAGAGACTATATGACACACAAAGCCTAACATATTTACTATTTGGCCCTTTACAGAAAAAGTTTGCCACCCCTTGCCAGTGCTTCTCAAACTTTTAATATGCGCTGGAATCAAATCATCTGGGGATCTTGTGGAAAAGTGGGTTTTGAGTCAATAGGTCCTGGGGGGAAGGGGTTGAAATTCTTCATTTTTAACAAGCACCCAGCAAATGGTCCATGGGCCACACTTTGTGTATCAAGGGACTAGGAAGATTGTTTGTTGGTTTGTGTTGCTCAGCTCCCAAGGTTTTATTGTGCTGATCAAGTTAATGGGTGATTATCCCACAGGTGAAAAATAGCCAGCCAGAAAGCCAAATTCATTTCACAGGTATGTTTTCTGTGTTTTAGAGATCTCTGACTTCCCATGAAATACTGAAAGATCACGGGCCTGATTTTCAAATGGCAACAGTTGTCTGGGCTGAATATAGGCTGCCCCCTTCAGACAAGACATGCACTCTCTAATTTTCCAGTCTTCACCATTCCCTCCAGTATTACCCTTGGCCTATTTTACCTTTAAGTTACCTGCCTGGCCCCCGTAGTTACTGGAGCTTGCTCTTCCTATGGAAGAGACTTCTATGTGTCATCCAATATTTATTATCCCACTTTCTCCTTATTAATGGAATCACTTAGTTTTAGTTTGCACATAGCTGACCCAGCCTCTCCCAGCCTCTCTGTAGCTAAATGTGACTACACAACTAAATTATAGCCAAGGGGATATGAGTAAAAGTGATGGGTACAACTTCTATGATGCATTTTTAAAAGGATGAATATGCCCACTCCTTATACTTTCCCTCTTCCTAATGTCTGTGATATGGTTAGGCTTTGTGTTCCCACCCAAATCCCATCTTGAATTGTAATCCCCAGGTGTTGAGAAAGAGACCTGGTGGGAGGTGGTTGGATCATGGTAGTGGTTTCCCCCAGGCTGTTCTCATAGTAACTAGTGAGTTCTCTCAAGATCTGATGGCTTTATAAGGAGTTTTTCCCCTTCCCCCTTCGCTCCTCGCACTTCTCTCCTGCCACCATGTAAGGAAGGTCCTTGCTTCTTCTTTGCCTTCCACCATGATTGTAAGTTTCCTGATGCCTCCCCAGCCATATAGAACTGCGAGTCAATTAAACCTCTTTTCTTTATAAATTACCCAGTCTTGGCTATTTATAGCAGTGTGAACATGGACTAGTACAGTCTGGAAAGCAGATGTGTAAGCAGGAGCTAGAGCAGCCATCTTATACCATAGCATGGTAAAGCATGTTGAAGATGATACAACAACATGATCTCCAACACCACGGAGTCATCATGTCAGCCCTGGACTGCATTTTCTCAGAAATTTACATGAGATAAAACTTTCAACCATAAGCCACTATAATTTTTTTTTACAGTAGCTGAACTGGTACCCTAAGTTATATACAACTCTCAGACTACTCCAAAATGAAGTGTCAGTTGTATCATGTATTCAATGGCTCCAACAAGCTATCAGAGCATATAAACATATCAAAACATACCAAAATAAATTTCTAGAACCAAATCGATCTACTGAAGCTGTTTACAATCTTATTTCACCCTCCAAATCTACGTTGTTATTATCAGCTGTAGACCATGGCAGATATGTAGTGTAACTTGGCAAATAGGGCAAGGAGAAAATCAGGAAAAAAAAAAAAAAAGAAAAAGAAAAAGAAAATCACTAGAACTTCATGGTTTCTGCTTCTCCAAGTATCAGGCCATCCAAGGGCATTGTCCAGAGGGTGTACATGTGATCTGTAAACTCAATTGAAAGAATTGTCCTAACAAAATGTTAACTGTGGTACTAAGATTTCCACATTCTTGAGAGGTTAGGACCCTCCATGCATGTAGTTTTCCTCTTCTTCTGAAAAATAGTATCAGAAACATGTCTGTATTCTAATAAAATTTAGAAATTTGCTTTGCTGGTCCTTCTATGTGGGCCTTCTCCACTTCTCCAAAGTGTCCCTTTTTTTTTTTCAATACCTTTTAAAAGCTCTAAAACTTCTTATTTTCCTAGTTTATAATATTTCAATATATTATTCATCCATATTCTCTTCTTCCCATGTCCTGTCTCGTCACCCTAAAATGAGTGTGGACTGTCTATACACATGACCTCCAAATTTTCTTGTGAGCAAGAGTTCTCACATTGATAACAGACAACTTTCTAGGCAAAGCTTGATTTGAAGTGGTTGAAATCTGTCATCTGCTTAGGACTTCTGGAACTCCTTTTCATGCAAGTCCAGTTGAATTTGTCAGATATCAACTTGCCTCATAAGGTATTAACTAACAAGGTTGGCTGTGTCTTGCTACAGCCTCTGTGACTTCCCACCTCGTTCCATTCATTCACCCCATTCTCTCTGAAACACATGCTTAATAGTTGGAACCTCCTTGATGTCCAAGAATCAAGGTAAATCTGAATCATAGAATAAAAAGAAACAGCATTGGCCTTACTTGCATTATGGAAGCAGGAAATTTTACATCTGAAACATAACAAAATGGGTATATATTGATCAAGTAAAAAAAGAGAAAACCTCCCATTGCAACATTTTAATTTTATAATCTTCTCCCAGTTCAGTACCTTTACAATGTTCTTCTCACGGAAAACAACAGGACTATTATGAGGAGTGAAAAAAAAAGGCATGCACTGACAGATCTTTGATCATCAGGTGCAGATAGGTTTGTTACAGATATCTCAACCAATAATCTTATCTTTATCTTGGGGACATTTGGCTTTTTGTGACATAATCAGCACCTGCCCATGCGATATATGCAGTTTCCAGATGGGCTTTCTAAAAAATGTGGCACCAAGGAAACTACTTAGGCCAACCCACAAGAGTGTTGTCTCTTCAAGTGTGGACTGTGGATCACCAATACAAGAATCACCTATTGAATCAGAACCTTTGGGAAAATGGATCTGGGGAATCTGCATGTTTAACAAGCTCCATTTGTTTTCTTATATAAAAATAATTTTTACCACATAAAAGTACATAAATATTAGAATAATAGAAACCCATATACTAACCCCCCAGCTTAAGAAATAACTTCTGAGATAATCCCATGTACATCACAGCCTGTGAACCAGTGAATTTGGGAAACATGAAAGCAAAGGATTTTGAGTCAAGAGAGTGCAGGTAACTATAAAATAGCCTAGATTAATGCGTGAGAATAAAATGACAGCAAGAATATGGGGAAAAATAATAATAAATTTTCAAAGAAATACCATCAATCATCAAAGTATATTATGAATACCTCTATGCACATAAACTAGAATATCTAGGAGAAATTGATAAATTCCTGGATACATACATCTTCCTAAGACTATACCAGGACGAAACTGAATCCCTGAACAGAACAATAATGAGCTCAAGGCAATAATAGCCTACAAAAAAAAAAAAAAAAAATGCAATATCAGACAGACTCACAGCTGAATTCTACCAAATTTACAAAAAAGAGCTGCTACTATTCCTATTCAAACTACTCCAAAATATTGGGAAGGAGGGACTTCTCCCCAATTCATTCTATGAGGCCAGTATCATCCTGATACCTGGCAGAGATACAACAACAGAAACAAAAACTTCAGGCCAATATCCTTGATGAACATCAATGGAAAAATTCTCAACAAAATACTGGCAAATCAAATCCAGCAGCACATCAAAAAGCTTATCCACCTCGAGCAAGTAAGCTTTCTCAAGGTTATCAACTTTATGCAAGATTGGTTAAACATACACAAATCAAGAAATGCGATTTATCACATTAACAGAACTAAAGGCAAAAAGCACATGATTATCCCAATAGATGCAAAAAAGACTTTCAATAAAAATTCAACGTCCATTCATGTTACAAGAAAACTCTCAATAAACTAGGTGTTGAAGGAACATACCTTAAAATAATAAAAGTTATATATGGCAAACCCACAGCCAACATAATACTGAATGGGCAAAAGTTGAAAGTATTCCCCTTAAAAATCCACACAAGACCAAGATGATCTCTCTCACCACTCCTATTCAACATAACATTGGAAGTCCTGACCAGGGCAATCAGGCAAGAGAAAGAAATAAAGCACATCCAAATAGGAAGAGAGGAAGTCAAACTATCCCTGTTTGCAGATGATGTAATCCATAATCCTGTATCTATAAAACCCCATAGTCTCAGCTCAAAAGCTTATTAAGCTGATAATCAACTTCAGCAGTCTCAGAAAACAAAATCAATGTGAAAATGTCACTAGTATTCCTATATACCAACAACAGTCAAGCTGAGAACCAAATTAGGAATGAACTCCTATTCACAATTACCACAAAAAGAATAAAATACCTGGGAATACAGCTAACTGGGGAGGCTAAATAACTCTAAAAGGAGAACTACTCAAAGAAATCATGCCCAAAGAAATTAGAGATCATATAAACAAATGGAAAAAACATTCCATGCTCATGAATAGGAAGAATCAATATCGTTAAAATACCCATACTGCCCAAAGCAGTTTATAGATTCAATGCTATTCTTGTTGAACTACTATTAAGACTATTCAGAGAACTAGAAAAAAAACTACTGTAAAATTCATATGGAACCAAAAAAGATCCTGAATAGCCAAGGCAATCCTAAGCAAAAAGAACAAAGCTGGAGGCATTTCGCTACCTGACTTCAAACTATACCACAGAGCTACAGAAACCAACAGAGCATGGTACAGGGGTGAAAACAGACATGTAGATTAATGGAACAGAATGGAGAACCCAGAAATAAGACCACACACCAACAACTATCTGGTCTTCGACAAAACTGAAAAAAAAAAAAAAAGCAATGTGGAAAGGATTCCTTATTCAATAAATGGTGTTGAGATAACTGTTTAGCCATATGCAGAAGATTGAAACTGGACCCCCTTTTAAAATTATTATACTTTAAGTTCTAGGGTACATGTGCAAAATGTGCAGGTTTGTTACATATGCATACATGTGTTATGTTGGTGTGCTGCACCCATTAACTGGTCATTTACATTAGGTATATCTCCTAATGCTATCCCTCCTCCCTCTCCCCTCCCCATAATAGGCCCCGGTGTGTGATGTTCCCCTTCCCAAGTCCAGGTGATCTCATTGTTCAATTCCCACCTATGAGTGAGAACATGCGGTGTTTGGTTTTCTGTTCTTGCGATAGTTTGCTGAGAATGATGGTTTCCAGCTGCATCCATGTCCCTACAAAGGACAGAAACTCATCCTTTTTTATGGCTGCATAGTATTCCATGGTGTATATGTGCCACATTTTCTTAATCCAATCTGTCATTGATGGACATTTGGGTTGATTCCAAGCCTTTGCTATTGTGAGTAGTGCTGGACCCCTTTTTTTATACCATATTCAAAAATTAACTCAAGACAGATTAAAGACTTAAATGTAAAACCCAAATCCATAAAAACCCTGAAAGACAACTTATGTAATACCATTCAGCACATAGGCACAGGCAAAGATTTCATGGCAAAGATGCCAAAAGCAATTGCAACAAAAGCAAAAATTAACAAATGGGATCTAATTCAACTAAAGAGCTTCTGCACAGCAAAAGATAGTATCAGCAGACTAAACAGACGACCTACAGAATGGGTGAAAATTTTTTGCAAACTCTGCATTTGACAAAGGTCCTATATCCAGTATCTATAAGGAACTTAAAGAAATTTACACAAAAAAACAAACAACCCCATTAAAAAGTGGTCAGTGGACATGAACAGACACTTTTCAAAAGAAGACACACATGTGGCCATCAATTGTATGAAAAAAGCTCAACACCACTGATAATTAGAGAAATGCAACTCAAAACCACAATGAGATGCTATCTCACACTAGTCTGAATGGCTATTACTGTAAAGGCAAAACATAACAGATGCTGGTGAGGTTTTGGAGAAAAAGAAATGCTTCAACCCTGTTGATGGGAGTGTAAATTAGTTCAGTGATTGTGGGAGACAGTGTGGCGATTCCTCAATGACCAAAGGCAGAAGTACCAATCGACCCAGCAATCCCATTACTGGGTATATACCCAACCAAAGGAATACAGATTATTCTGTTATAAAGACACATGCATGCCTATGTTCACTGCAGCACTGTTCACAATAGCAAAGATATAGAATCAACCTAAATGCCCACCAATGACAGATTGAATTTGAAAATGTGGTATATATACACAATGGAATACTATGCAGCCATAAAAAGAACAAGATTATGTCCTTTGCAAGGACATGTATGGAGCTGGAGGCCATTATCCTTAGTAACCTAATGTAGGAACAGAAAACCAAATACTACATGTTCTCACTTATAAGTGGGAGCTAAATGATGAGAACACATGGACACATGGGGGGAACAACACACACTTGGCCTACTTGAGGGTGGAGGCTGGGATGAGAGAGAGGATCAGGGAAAATAACTAATGGGTACTATGCTTAACACTTGGGTGATGAAATAATCTGTACAACAAACCCTCATGCCAGAAGTTTACCTAAGTTAACCAACCTGCACATGAACATCTTAACTTAAAATAAAACTTAATAAATAAATACAAAAGAGAAAGCTAAAAAATTAATGAGTAAGGAAATGCAGGGCATTTCTAAACCAAAGAACAAAGTAGAGGAAAGACCAGCCAAGGCCTATTTGGTTCAAAACTCCAGCTCCTTAAGTGACGATTTCTGATAAATTATTCTTGAATTAAACCTGATTTTTTGATTTTTTTTTTGTTGTTGTTGTTTTTGAGACAAGGTCTTGCTATGTTGCTCAGGCTAATCTTGAACTCCTAGCCTCAAGTGATTCTCCAGCCTTGGCCTTCCAAAGTGACAATTTATTTTTAAGCCTCCTTCACTAGTTCTAAATGGCTGTCTCCTTTAACCTCTCTTGTTGCCATAGTTCATCTTTTGAGGACCAGGTCAAAATCTGCATTTGTATAAGGTGGTTCTATTCTTCTGGATATGATTTTTTTTTCTCTCCAAAGCCAGGGAAAGTTTTCTCATCACTTGACTGATCCTGAAAGCTCTAGATCCTTTTTCTATTTCTGTACAAATGTGATTTCCAGAGCCAAGACACCAGAGCTATGGTTGGTTAAAACTAACACTTTGGCCATTGGATTTGTAATTAGTTTAATTTCCACTTCACTTCAGCCCACAGGGATAACTCCTTCCTTATAGAGCTTATGCCCTGCTCCCTCTCTATGGTATATATGCGTTTTGGCCATGGAAGAACCCCACTGATACCTCTCAGGCTCCTGACATATACGATCAAGGCCAAGTATCTCCTCTTTTTGTAAGAGGGCCAGGATAAAGAGGCAAAGAGAACATGGGGCAGTGGCCACTGGGTCACAGACTATTGTAGAAGTCTATACAGAGGAATGTGGCCAATTTTAATGTGACCCAACCCTGGCCAAGGAAATAAATCCCTGGTCCCGCCAGGAACAGATTCCCTATATTTTCCTGTGGGGTGGGACTTTAGGGAGCAGAGTTCTGATCTCCTCTGTTTGAAGGTGCAGCAGTTATACTGACAATAATGATAATGATAACAATTTCACAGCTTGACTAAAATGCTACTTCCTTTAAGAGGCAATCTGATTTCTCAACTAGAAATGAACTAGCTTGCTCTTTCTCCCATAGCATATATATTTGTCTTATTATACAGGCCTCATCTCCTCTGTGTTGAAGTGATTCAGGTATCTGTTAACTTTCACTTGGTTCTGTGCTATTTGTAAACAAAGGTCATGTCTTTTTTATGCTTCTACTTACCACTGTGTCTATCATAGAGCTCTGCACATGGCTGGCCTTTAAATATTTTGCCATCCACATTGTTGTGAGCTCTTCAGCTCACCCTGCCAGTGTCCGTGTTGACTAAAAATTATTTAATATATTCAGTCAAGAAGAAGCTCTTCTGGAAACTGCACTGTGCCATGTATTTTAGCCTGTGGTCAGAGCATGTGAGCAGATCCACAATAGATCAAAATTGGAACGCCATTCTTTCAAATCCAGAGATCCTTTCAGTCCATATGAAAGTACATCAATGAAAATCTACAATAAACCTTAAAATTCCTCTTCACTGGAGTCATGGAGGCAAAAAGCGGAACACGTTACAACCTTGCTGAGACTATGGTGGGCTGAAGAGGGTAGTGGTGTAGGAGCCAACATATGTCTCTATTGTTCTTCCCAGACCTTCTGTAAGGGACTTCCTGTTTGTGTTCCCACCTTTGTACTGCTATCCTCTTCCTTCTTTTCCTACCTCATTATGCATTTGAGGTCAAGCTTCTGCAATCTTAGGCAGCTCCAGGTCTCCAAGAAGTTAAGCTGGAAGGCGGTACACATTCCAGGTAGCAAGAACCATTGTACAAGTGTTCAAGCCCACTAAATGTGTTGGAAGCTTTCCTTTATCAAAAAATCTCCTACCTCGAACATATTGTTGTCCTGCATTTCCACCAGGAGCTCAAGGTTTATCTAGTGACTGCAGATGAGACACATACATGGTTGAATCTCCAGGATTACTGGGTCCTGGCCCCAGAAAAGGTCAAGTGCAAAAATTTCTTATAAACTCAAATCCACCTAAAAGTCTTATAGGCAAGGCCCAAATCCAGTTAAGCATATTGCTCTTGTAAAGAACATGATCTAGGGCAGCAATCTCTAAACTTGCATTAGTCAAGTAAGCTCAATATAATGGAGGAGTTTCTTTGGTTGAAGACAAGATAGGACCTTTTCCTTTTCCCCCACAGTGTTCTCTAGTGAATCTCCACTGAATCCAGGAATAAAGCTCAGACGTCAGAAACCTTAAGGCCTTGGCACAGAGGGCTATTGGGCCACTAGAGAAGTGATCATGAACTTTTTTCTTTTCTATCTACACTCACTCCCTAGGTTATGGTTTTAAATACCACCTGTACACTGATGAACTTCAAATGTATATATTGAGCCCTGATGATTTTCCTGAAATTGAGAATCAGGTGTCCAATTGCCTACTCAATATCTCTATGTAAATATCTAATACT
The DNA here is from genome assembly GCF_000951045.1 of Mandrillus leucophaeus. NCBI lineage: Eukaryota > Metazoa > Chordata > Mammalia > Primates > Cercopithecidae > Mandrillus > Mandrillus leucophaeus. The sequence continues at coordinate 188,965 of NW_012107731.1, read as the reverse complement.
TATCCCAAACTTAACATGTACAAAATTGATCTCTTGTTCTTTCTCTTAACCCTTGTCCCTCACTCCTCATTTTATTAAATGGCAATGTCATCCTTCCAATTTCTCAGGCAAAATACCTTTGAGTCATTTTTTACTCCTCTCATTCACACTGTATCATCAAGAAACTGTATAGGTTCCACTTTGAAATATATCAAGGGATACAGAAATACATTTTATAAAATCTAACTCCCTCTCATAATAAAAACACTCAATGCATTATAGATAGAATGGAATTTTCTCTACCTGTGAAAAGACATCTATATAACCTGACAGCTAACATCACACTTAATGGTGAAAGACTGAATGCAAACATCAGGAACAAGACAGAGATGTCTGTTCTTACCATTGCTATTCAAAATTGTAGTGGGGATTCTAGCCAGGGTAATTAGGGAAGCAAATGAAACAAAATACATCCAGATTGAAAAGGAAAAAGAAAAACTACTCTATTCACAGATGCATGATTTCATGTACAGAAAACTCTAAGATATCTACTAAAACAGTATTAGAACTAATAAACAAGTTCAACAAGGTTGCAAGATAGGAGACCAATATAAAAATTTAATTGTATTTCTATACATTTGTAAAGAATAATGTAAAAATTAAATTAGGAAAACAATTCCACTTACATTAACTTCAAAAACAATGAAATAGTTTGCAATGATTTAACAAAAGAAAGGCAAGATTTGTACACTGAAAACTACAAAACGTTTTTTGAAAGAAATTAAATAAGACCTAAAGAGAAACACAACAGCTAATTCCACTGCCTGCAACATCCTGTCTAACCAGAGGTCCTGAGTCTGTCTACATGACAGCTTCACTGCTAGCATAACCAGCATGCAAGAAAGCCAGCACACTAGTATCTACAACCAAGGACTCTCACAGAGTCTACTTCTCTCCTCTCTACCAGAGGAAGTGCTGGTATTCATCGCCAAGAGACGTGAAGACAGATCATAACACAGGATGCTTTGCAAACATTTCCTAGCACCAGCCTGGAGCCTGGTAGCCCCATTGGCTGGTTAGACCCAGAAGAGCAATCACAATCACTGCAGGCTGGTTTTCAGCAAGCCCCATCCCTAGGGGAAGGGGGACAGCACCACATCAAGGGATCAGTTGATGGTACAAAAGGATCTGAACGGATCTGAACGGCAGCCCTTGAGTTCCAGACCTTTCACTGAAATAGTCTACCCAAATAAGAAGGAAGTGGAGAAGTAATTCTGGTAATATGAAAAAACAGGGTTTTATAACTCCCCCCAAAAGATAACAGTAGCTCTACGGCAATGCATAACTAAGAGGAAATCTCTGCATTGCCAGATAAATAATTCAGAAGGTTTATTATTAACCTACTCAAGGAGATACCAGAGAAAGGTGAAAACCAACTTAAAGAAATTTTTAAAATCCAAGATATGGATGAAAAAATTCTCCAGGAAATAGATATCATAAAGAAAAGACAATTGCAACTTGTGGAAATGAAAGACACACTTAAGGAATACAAAATGCTCTGAAAGGATCCAACAATAGACCAGTACAAGTTGAACAAAGAACTTCAAAGCTTGAAGACAAGGCTTTCGAATTAACCCAACCAGACAAAGACAAGTAATTAAAAAATGAATAAAACCTCCAAGAAATTTGGGATTATGTTTAATGATAAAACATAAGAATAATTGGTGTTTCAGAGGAAGAAGAGAATTATAAAAGTTTGGAAACATATTTGAGAAAATAATAATGAAAACTTTCCCAGCCTTGCTAGAGCTCTAGACATCCAAATATAAGAAGCTAAAACAAATGAAAACACATCCCATGCTAAAGGATGGGTAGAATCAATATTGTGAAAATGACCATACAGCCAAAAGCAATCTATAAATTCAATGCAATTCCCATCAAAATACCATCATCATTTTTCATAGAACTAGAAAAAAAAAATCTTAAAATTCATATGTAACCCAAAAGAGCCTGTATAACTAAAGCAAGGCTAAGCAAAACAAAACAAGACAAAACAAGAAAAAACACAAATCTGGAGGTATCATATTACCAAACTTCAAACTATACTACACGGCTATAGCTACCAAAGCAGAATGGTACTAATATAAAAATAGGCATGTAGACTAATGAACAGAATAGAGAGGTCAGAAATAAAGCCAAATACTTACAGCCAACTTATCTTCAACAAGCAAACACAAAAGTAAAGTAGGGAAAGTACACCCTATTTAACAAATAGTTCTGGGATAATTGACAAGCCACATGTAGAAGAATGAAACTGGATCCTCATCTCTCACCTTATACAAAAATCAACTCAAAATGGATCAATGACTTAAATCTAAGATACGAAATCATAAAACTTCCAGAAGATAACATTGGAAAAACTCTTCTAGACATTGGCTCAGGCAAAGACTTCATGACCAAGAACCCAAAAGCAAATGCAACAAAAACAAAAATAATAGATAGCACTTAATTAAAACCAAAATGCTTCCTCACAGCAAAAGAAATAATCAGCAGAGTAAACAGACAACCTACAGAGTGGGAGAAAATATTCACAAACTATGCATTAGACAAAGGAACTTACAAGAAATCTATAAGAAACTCAAACAAATCAGCAATTAAAAAAACAAGTAATGCCATCAAAAACTGGGCAAAGTATATGAATAACTCATTCTCAAAAGAAAATATACAAGTGTCTAACAAACATATAAAAATGCTCAATATCACTAATTATCAGTGAAATGCAAATCAAAACCACGATATGATACCACCTTACTCCTGCATAATGGGCATAATTTTAAAAATTAAAAAAAATAGATGATAGCATGGATGTGGTGAAAAGGAAACATTTTTACATTACTGGTGGGAATGTAAACTAGTGCAATCACTATGGGAAACAGTATGGAGATGTTTTTGAGAAACTAAAAGTAGAACTACCAATTGATCCAGCAATCCCACCACTGGGTATCTACCCAGAGGAAAAGAAGTCGTTATATGAAAAAGACACTTGCACACACATATTTATAGCAGCACAATTTGCAATTGCAAACATATGGAACCACCACAAGCACCCTTCAACCAACGAATGGATAATGAAAATGTGATATATATACACCATGGATACTATTCAGCCATATAAAGGGACAAAATAATGGCATTCACATAAACCAGGATGGAGTTGGAGACCATTATTCTAAGTGAAGTAACTCAGGAATGGGAAACCAAACGTCATATGTTCTCACTCATAAATGAGAGCTAAGCTATGAGATGCAAAGGGTTAAGAATGATACAATGAACTCTGGGGACTTGAGCAGGAAGGGTGGAAGGGAGATGATGGATAGTTTTAAGGAACTAAAAGTAGAACTACATTGGTGCAGACTACACTGCATGGGTGGTGGGTGCACCAAAATGTCAGAAATCACAACTAAATAACTTATCCATGTAACCAAACACTACTTGTTACCCTAAAACTATTGAAATAAAAAAAATAAGGAAAGTCTCAAATCAATAACCTAAGTTTCTACCCAAAAAAGCAGAATAGGGTAGAAATTAGTAAAATGGAGAAGAGAAAAGCAATACAGAAAATCAACAAGGCCAAAGTTTGGTTATTTGAAAAAATAAAATTGACAAATCTTTACTTAGACTGATGAGAGACAGAGAGAGGAGAGAGAATAGACATGAGAAAGACTAAAATTACTAAAATCAGAAATAAAACAAGTATCAGTACTCCTGAATATTATTTCATGGCTAAATAATATTACATTGAATAGATATAAAAACACTTTACCACATTTTGTTTTCAATTCACCAGTTGAGGGATATTGGGTTGTTTTCAACTTTTGGCTACTATTAATGCTGATATAAACATTCATATACAAGTTTTAGTGTGGACACATGTTTTACTTTCTCTGGGGTATATACATAGGAGTGGAGTTATTGGATCAAATAATAACTTTATATTTAACTTTTTGAAAATTGTTAGACTGTTTTCCACCAGCAAAAGTAGCTCACTGGCAATATATGAAAACTTCAATTTCTCTACATCCTCTCCAACACTTACTGCTATTGTGTGACTCTTTGTTATTACAGCCATACTAATATGCATGAAGTGGTATCTCATTGCAGTTTTGATTTGCATTTTCCTAGTTACTGACAATGTTTAGTGTCTTTTCTTATTTATTGACTATTTGTATATCTGCCTTGGAGAAGTGTCTATTCAAATCATCTGCTCATTTTAAAATTTAATTATTTGTTGCTATGGTCCAAACGTTTGTGTCCTCCCCAAATTCATATATTGAAATCCTAACCTCCAAGGTGATGATATTAGGAGGTGAGGTCTTTGGGTGATGATTAGGTCAGAAGAGTGGAGTCTTCATGACTGGTATTAGTGCCCTTATAAAGAGACCCCAGAGAGGTAGCAAGTCCATTCCACCATGTGAGGACACAACTAGAAGACGGCATCTATGAACCCCAAAGTAGACCCTCATAAGACACTGGATCTGCTGACATCTTGATCTTGGACTTCCTAGCCAAGAAATAAATACATTTTTGTGTTTATAAGCTACATAGCTTAGGGTATTTTGTTGTTGCAGCCCAAAGAGACTGAGATGTTTTCTTTTTTATTGTTGAGCTGAAAATATTCCTTATATATCCAGAAACAAGTTCCCTATCAGATGCATTATTTGGTAAAACTATCTCCCATTTTGTGGCTTGTAGTCTTTTTCTTGTAATGCCATTTGACGCACAAAAGTTTACAATCTTGGTAAAGGCCTATTTATCTATTTTTTGTCTGATGTTGTTGTGCTTATGGTATCTTATATAAGGATTTTTTTTCCTAATCTAAGATTTCAATGATTTATGTTTTTTTTTTCCTAAGAGTTTTATGGTGTTAGCACTTACATTTAGATCTGTGATATATTTTGAATTAATTTTCCTGTATGGTGTGAGGTATTTTTTCAACTCTGTTCTTTTAGAGATGGGTATCTAATAGTCTCAACACAATTTGTTGGAAAGATTTCTTTCTCCTTTTAATGTCTCGATATCCTTTCAAAAAGAAATTGAAGATAATTGTATGGGTTCAACTCTTTTCTATTCCATCAATCTATATTTCTTTATTTATGCCAGCACAACACTGTTTTGATTACTACAGCTTTGTGGTAAGTTTTGAAATCAGGATATATAAGTCTTTTTATTTATTTATTTATTTTTGTACTTTTTAGTAGAGACGGGGTTTCACCGTGTTAGCCAGGATGGTCTCGATCTCCTGACCTTGTGATCCGCCCGTCTCGGCCTCCCAAAGTGCTGGGATTACAGGCGTGAGCCACCGCGCCCAGCCCAGGATATATAAGTCTTTAAAGTTTGTTCCTCTTTTAAAATATTATTTTGGTTATTGTGGGTCCCTTGCATTTACATACGAATTTTAGGATTAGCTTGTCACTTCTACAAAGAAGGCCTTAGGTGTTATTCTTAGTTCTCTTTTCTTTTTAACTTTGTATCTCTTTATTAGTCAGGGATCTCCGGGTAAACAGAATGAATAGGAGAGAGAGAGAGAGAGGGAGAGAGAGAGAGAGAGAGAGAAATTCATCTAGATAATAGATAAATAGATTTATTATAAGGAATTGGCCCATATGATTATGGAGGCTAGCAAGTCCAAAATATGTAGTGTGGGCTGGCAGGTCCGAGACCCAGGAGAGTTTATAGTGAAGTTTCAGTCCAAAGAGATTTATTATAAGGAATTGGCCCATATGATTATGGAGGCTAGCAAGTCCAAAATATGTAGTGTGGGCTGGCAGGTCCGAGACCCAGGAGAGTTTATAGTGAAGTTTCAGTCCAAAGACTGGGCAGCCAGGAAATCCAAGAAGGCTGATGGTGCAGATGAATTCTGATGGCATTATTCTGGGGAATTTTCTTTTGCTCAGGAAGCCTGGTTTTTATTCTATTTAGGCTTTCAACTACTTGTGTAAGGTCCATTCACATAGACGGCAACCTGCTTTAGTCAAGGTTCAATGATTTAAATGTCAGTCTCATCCAAAAAAACCTTCAGAGTTGACATATAAAATTAACCATCACAACCTCCTCCCCAGCATTTGAAACTTTTATCATAAATTACTTAAGATTTACAAGCCTCTATCTTCTGCTAAATAGTTCTCTTGAGAGATTTATTTATATACACACACAAACACCTACTTCCATATATCCACTTACTATTTCACATCTTCATCTGAATATCCATCAAGCATCTCAAACCAGGTTTGTTCAAAACTAAATTCATCTTCTCTCCCTCCTTCACCAAGGAAGCAAACAAACCTGCTACTCATCCTCACCATTCACCCACTCAATTGAGCCAGAAACTTGGGAATCTCTCATTTCTATCACTCATCATCCAACCCAGTGAAATCCTAACTATTCCTCCCCTGTATCTCTCCTATCACCTCTTTCTTTTCATTGCACCGTCTCATTGTTACTGCCACTGCCTTGCTGCAAGCCCTTATCCTCTATTACCTAGGTGAGAGTCTACTAACTGTTCTTCCTTTTCTAGCCTCACTTTCTATGTACCCAACCTACATGTTGATTCCAAAGTTGCCTGTTTAAAATTAGCATCTGCTTAAATCTCTTCTTGCTTAAAATCTTCTGATGGCCAATTAACACCTAAGGTACATCCAACCCCCATGATGCTGCCAACAAGTTATTTCAAGATGTGAGTCTTGCCTCTCTCTCCAGCCTCACCTCTATTTAGACCTCCTTGGCACTCTGTCACATTTTATGCTCTAGCAATACCAAATTGGATACTATATCCAGAATACACCACGTCATTTCTCACCTTTGCACACAATACTGCCTCCATATAAACTTTTGCTCCCATCCCCTTACTCCTCTGGAAAACTTGAATGCATTGCTCAATATCCTGCTGCCATGGTTTCTCCACAATGATGCTCCCCATGACCCCCAGAGTTATAGACAATCATCAATTTCTCCATGTTACTGCCATAAAATATACCGGTTTACATTTTTGCTCTTTTCATAATGTCTTGGCTTTAGATTTATTACACATCTCTCCTATTAGTCAAAAAAGATGAAACTATGTCATATTCAGCACTGATCCCCAATGCCTTGCTAAGGGCTTAGCTCATACAGGACTCAATAAATATTTGAGAAGGAGTTATTGTTGAATACATGTTCAAGCAACTGATTGAAATGAAAATGGTTTCACCTGATACTTATATGCTATTGGCTCCCAGATCTTTCTTGCCAGTCCTTTCCTGAATTCTAAACCTATGTGCAGCTGTTACCTAAACATTTCCACTTGGATACAATAACTCCAACTCAACCTATTCAAACTTACTTTGTCAAACCTGCTCCTTCAACTTATGTAAGTAAATGGCATCACCCAGAAACACAAGTTCAGAATCTGAAACTTATCGGGAGAACCCATTCCCAATGTTTAATGTGGGTTCTTTTCTATTTCCTAAGTGTCTCGACTGGGTTGAGAAATAAAGGGAAAGAGGACAAGAGAGAAAAATTTAAAGCTGGGTGTCCGGGGGAGACATCACATGTCGGCAGGATCTGTGATGTTCCCCGAGCTGTAAAACCAGCAAGTTTTTATTAGCGATTTTCAAAAGGGGCAGGAGTGCACGAATAGGGTGTGGGTCACAGAGATCACATGCTTCACAAGGTAATAAAATATCACAAAGCAAATGGAGGCAGGGCGAGATCACAGGACCACCGGATGAGGTGAAATTGAAATTGCTAATGAAGTTTCCGGCATGCTTTGTCATTGATAACATCTTATCAGGAAACAGAGTTTGAGAGCAGATAACCTGTCTGACCACAATTTATTAGGTGCAAATTTTCCTTGTCCTAATAAGCCTGGGAGCACTATAGGAGACCGGGGCTTATTTCATCCCTTGGCTTCAACCATAAAAGACAGGATGCCTTAAAAGGGGCCATCTATAGGCCTACCTTCAGGGCGCATTCTCTTTCTCAGGGATGTTCCTTGTTGCGAAAAAGAATCAGCGATATTTCTCCTATTTGCTTATGAAAGAGGAGAAATATAGCTTTGTTCCATCTGGCTCACCGGCGGCCAGTTCAAAGTTCCCTCTCTTGTTCCCGGAACATCACTGTTATCCTGTTCTTTTTTAAAGATGCCCAGATTTCATATTCAAACACACATGCTCTACAAACAATTTGTGCAGTTGATACAATCACAGGGTCTGGAGGTGACATTCATCCTCCTCAGCTTACAAAGAAGATGACGGGATTAAGAGATTAAAGTAAAGACAGGCATAGGAAATCACAAGGGTATTGATTGGGGAAGTGATAAGTGTCCATGAAATCTTCACAATTTATGTTCAGAGATTACAGGAAAGACAGGTGTAAGAAATTATAAGAGTATTAATTTTGGGAACTAATAAATGTCCATGAAATCTTCACAATTGATGTTCTTCTGCCACGGCTTCAGCCTGTCCCTCCATTAGGGGTCTCTGACTTCCCACAACAGAAACTTATCCTAAACTTTCCACAACACTGCCCTTCAATTTCTGTCACCTCCCCTCCAATCAGTCACAAGGCCCTCATGATTCAAATTCCATAACTTCTCTTATATGTGTTCCCCCATCTCCTGTCTGGCCTAGTGGGGGCATTTAATATGGCAGTCTACATCAAGGTATGGGTTTCTAGGAATTGTGTGGAACCAGAAGAGTTGTGAAGCTCAAATAATATAGTAGGTGAGAAAGGCCAAAGAACACTCTAACATGTTCCTAATTCCTATTCCGATATGACTGTGAGCACCTCCTCCTCTCTTCATCACTTATCAGAAATCATCACTTTGCCAACACCACACATCAGCCAGAGAAAATGACTGAATACCTTTTGCACTGGCTGGAGCAGACCAGGCAGGAATGCTGGCCTTATCATCTGACACCAAGGTATGGCCCTGAGAGTTGCGCTTAGGTAAGACAGCTTTGTTCACACAACAGAAATGTTTTGTGTGACTAATAAGCCCTCAGAGAGACAAGATAGAACAGCAATTAATAGTAAACTGCTAGGTTTGACTTACATTACTGAGGTATGTGACTTTGGAAAAGGAACTTAGTCTTTTCTCTTTATATAACAATGTACCTACAGGATAATTATAGTACCTACAGATTATGAGGTTGTTGTGAAAGTTAAAAGAATCATTACATAGAAGGCTCACTGAATCATACTTGACACATTATAAACACAATGTAAATATCTGTTATATATTATCATTATTTTATGGGCCAGGCCCTGTGTTCCATGCAACATTGTTGCTCCTATCACTTGAGACAAATAAAATGCAGAGAGTGAAAATGCATTCTATGTGGAGAAGAGACAAGGCCTGTGTTGGAGTTGTAACATCAAGTGTCAGGTCCAAGGATCAAAGGGAAAACCAAAGACAAGAGAGGGTGAAAGAGACAAAGACCAAAGATAAAACCAGAAATGGAAAGCAAGTCAAGGAGAGAAAACATATGGGTCAGGAGATGGGACAGAAGACACCAACTAGCAGTGGGGTCAGAGCCTAGGAACTGCATCAGACTAGATGAACTGTTTTACTGAAGCAGCAGAAAGTAGTATAACCAGAAAAGCAGTGTGGGGGAATAGCGCCTGGATGGAGCTGGGAGAACCTTCCCAAGTGTCAAGGATGAAGAAAGATGAAGAGCTGTGTAAAGGGGTCAAACTCTGTGAAGACCAGGGCACAAGAAGTAGGACGAAGGCATTTGTGTATTTTGGGGTTGAGGGAGGGTCTGCCAGGGTCTTAGGGCCAGGCCGCATGTAGGGTGCAGGCTGGGGTCTAAGCAGATGGGCTCTGATAAGGAGCAGTAACAGTGATCGTGGTAATATTAAACAATGACTAAGTCTACTAATCACTTGGTATGGGAGCTAAACCCACTCAACAATTAGTATGGGCTGGAGAAAGTGGACAAGATGGTTGTGTCAGACTGGGGGAGAGGAAGCTGGAAGGACACAAGGCTGGGCCATGAGCTCTGAGATTTTGACTGGGCCTAGGAACAATTCCTTGACATTGGTCTGGGGCAAGACATGTAGTCAGGGTAGGAAGAGATCCAGAAGGAGGCACCTACCTGCACTAGGGCCCAAGATCTTTGGCAGAAGTGATATTAATATCTTGAGTCAATCAGAAAGAGCCCTGCTTGTTCCCATGGGCAGGCTGGCACTTCTCCAGAGAAAGACCAGGAGTTGAGGTTGTTGTGATGTTATCAGTAAAGAACTGACTGGAAATGAGAAACAGGTGAGCAGGTATCTACATGGACAAATTCGGAGAGGTATATCCACACAGAAACAGTGTGTTGGAGAGGAAAAGATCATTTGACCTGGAATATGTCATGCCTGTGGTGGAATATAGACTCTGTGACCTTAGGCAAGTTGTTTAGCCTTTCTGGGCATCTGTTTCTTTCTTGTCATATAGGACCCAAGAGTCATGCTTCTCTCATGAGCCTCTTGTGAAGGTGAAATGATATGGTGCCTGTGAAGCACTTAGCATGGCATCTGACATAGAGTGAGTGCACAATGAATACTAGTTATCATTATCATCAGTATTATTACAATACTCTCAAACAGAGGGCATCAGGACTATGCTCCCAAAAGTTCCATTCTAGAGGAAAATAAAATCAGACCTGGGCAAGGACGAAATGAAATCTTTGAAGCTGCCAGGAGCAAATAGGAATCTGTTCCTGGCAGGACTAGGGATTTATTTATTTTACCTGGGATGGCTCACATTAAAATTGTCCTCATTTCTCTGTGTGGACTTCTGTGCAGTCTACAGTCCTCTGCTCTACTGGCTGAGCTATTGAACAGTGCACCTTTGGGTGGACTTCCAAAAGAGTCTATGACCCCATGGCCACTGCTCCATATTCTCTCTGCCTGTTTATCCTGATCTTCTTGGGGTCTGGGGAAAAGAGGAGGTACTTGGCCTTGATCATGTATGTCAGTGGCCTGGAAGGGATGGGTGGGGTTCTCCCATGGCTGAAACACACACACACACACACACACACCCTAAACAGACAAAGAGAGAGCAGAGCCTGAGCTATATAGGGTATGAGTCATCTCCATGGGCTGAAGTGGAGCGGAAATTAAACTGATTACAAATTCAATGGCCAAAGAATTATTTTTATCTGCCTATACCTGTTGTATCTTGGCTCTGGAAACTACATTTGTTCAGAAATAGAGTAAGAATCTAGAGTTTTTAGGATGGGTAAAATGATGAAAAGACAGGTTTTAGAGAGAGAGAAAAAAATCATGTCCAGAAGGATAAGACCACCTTACGCAAATGTAGATTTTGACCTGGTCCTCAAAAGGTGAACTATGACAAAGAGTTTAAAAGGGGCAGCCATTTAGAACTAGTGAGGGAAGTTTAAAAATCAGTCAGAATTCAAGGATGATTCATGTGGAATCCCCACTTAAGGGACTGGTGGTTTGAAGCCAAATATGCCTTAGCTGGTCTTCCCCTTCCCCAGTTTGTCCTTTTGTATATATATACATGCAGAAGATACAAAAATCATTCACATTTTTATACATATATACATACATATATAAAAATGATTTTCAAATAAATAATATAATAATTGAAATTAAAAAGAAATTTCAATGGACATATACAAAAAGAAATGAACCACTGAATAGATTTGAAGAAATAGCCTAGGATACAACATAGTAGCATAGAGATGGAAAATATAAATGAGAGACAAAGAAAGTAGAGTGAGATGCTGTAATATACGTCTAATTGGATTCCCATAAAAAGACAATAGAAATATTTTTTCAAATTGATGAAATGCACCTGTGGTTGAATTCAAATAGCCTAATTGATCCTACGCAAACATTCTAACATGTCTCACCCTAGAACCATTATGGTGAAACTGTAGAGCCCCAAAGACAAAGAAAAAAAATCATTAAAAAGAAACAAAAAAGATGGATTACTTACTGAGGAACAATAATTAGATTGGCAATTTACTTCTCATAACAATGAAAATCAGAAAAAATAAGTTTATATTACCAGCATGCTGAAAAAGAATAATTGTCAACCAGGAATTCTATACCTTGTAAACTGTCTTTCAAGAATGAGGGAAAAATAAAGACATTTTTAACCAAACCAAACCAAACCCAAACCAAAACTGAGATGGTCTGTCATAAAGAGACCTTTCCCACAGGAAATTCTAAAGGATACATTTGAGTCAGAAAGATAACCCAGATGGAAGGTCTGAGATGCAAGAAGGAAGGATGGGTAAAATAAGAAGGTAAATATGTGTGCAGATGTTTAACTATTGACTGAATGAAAAATTGATAATAATGTCTAATTTGTGGGGTTAAAAAATATAACTAAAATACTAAGAAGAAAACCATAAATATTGGTATGCAGTAAATACAGCTAAGATTTTCTGTGGCTTCTGTATTTTTCTGAATGAGTATATGAATGTTGATTTTTTTTAACTTTGTTAAACATACATGCTAAATTTTCTAGAGTGATTACTAAAAGCAAAAAACAAAAACAAAAACAAAAAAAGAGTGTGCTTCCAAAGTAGTAGAGAGAAAAAAGAAAAGAGAAATATAAACGAAAAGGAAAGTTAAAAAAAAAATGTGGGTTAAAGAGACTGAAAAGGTAACCTACAGAATGGGAGAAAATTTTTGCAATCTACTCATCTGACAAAGGGTTAATATCCAAAATCTACAAAGAGCTCAAACAAATTTACAAGAAAACAAACAACCCCATCAAAAAGTGGGCAAAGGATATGAAAGAAGACATTTATGCAGCCATCACACACATGAAAAAATGCTCATCATCACTGGCCATCAGAGAAATGCAAATCAAAACAACAATGAGATACCATCTCACACCAGTTAGAATGGCAGTCATTAAAAAGTCAGGAAACAACAGGTGCTGGAGAGGATGTGGAGAAATAGGAATACTTTTACACTGTTGGTGGGACCGTAAACTACTTCAATCATTGTCGAAGACTGTGGCAATTCCTCAAGGATGTAGACCTAGAAATACCATTTGACCCAACCATCCCATTCTTGGGTATATACCCAAAGGATTATGAATCATGCTGCTATAAAGACACATGCACACATATGTTTATTGTGGCACTGTTCACAATAGTAAAGACTTGGAACCAACCCAAATGTCCATCAATGATAGACTGGATTAAGAAAATGTGACACATATACACCATGGAATACTATGCAGCCATAAAAAAGAATGAGCTCATGTCCTTTGTAGGGACATGGAAGAAGCTGGAAACCATCATTCTGAGCAAACTGTCGCAAGGACAGAAAACCAAACACCACATGTTCTCACTCATAGGTGGGAATTGAACAATGAGATCACTTGGACACAGGAAGGGGAACATCACACACTAGGGCGTGTTGTGGGCTGGGGTGAGGGGAGAGGGATAGCATTAGGAGATACACCTAATGTAAATGACGAGTTAATGGGTGTAGCACACCAATATGGCACATGTATACATATGTAATAAACCTGCACTTTGTGCACATGTACCCTAGAACTTAAAGTATAATAAAAAAAGGAATTTTTAAAATGCAAAAAAAAGAGAGAAATTCCAAAGTAAGATGGTAAAAGTAAATCCAAATACATCAGTATCAACAAGTGTACTAAATTATCCAGTTGAAAGACAATTTTTTCAAAACGGAAAAATCTGTCTATATTCTGTTACAAAGGATATATTTAAACCTAGTAATATAGAGAGACTGGCTGTAGTAAAAACAGTGGGGAAAAATGTACTAGGCAAATACTAACCGACAGAAAGCTGATGTGGCTATATTAATGGCAAATCAAATAGATCAAGGCAAAAAGCATTACTAGAAATAAAGCCACTACATAATTGTAATAGATTTAATTTACTTTAAAGATACAACAATTTTTAACTTACATATATCTAATAACACAGCTTTAAATATTTATATTAGAAAGTAAGGCTGAAAATTAAGATGTTGAGCATATCTTAATAAATCAAAAAAGACCAATGGAATTAAAGTAAGGAAAATAAAAAGAATGAGCGAAGCATGGTGGCTCACGCCTGTAATCCCAGCATTTTGGAAGGCTTAGGCGGGCAGATTGCTTGAGCCCAGGAGTCTGAGACCAGCCTGGGGAACATGGTACAAAAAATACAAAAATCAGCCAGGTGTGTTGGAGCCCACTTTAGTCTCAGCTACTTGGGAGGCTGAGGTAGGAGGATTGCCTAAGCCCAGGGAGGTCAAGGCTGCAGTGAGCTATGATTGTGCCACTGCACTCCGGCCTGGGCAAAAGAGTAAGACACTATCTAAAAATAAATAAAAATTAATTAAAGAATTAAAGAAATAAGAAAAATGTTGGTAATCACAAGTGAAATAGAAAATAAATATATGACAAAGAGTATTAACTGAGCCAAAAGCTGAAGTGCTAAAAATGTTAGTAAACCCCTGGCAAGTCTTCTCAATAAAAAAAACAAAACTACAACAATGACAACAAAACATGGCTTGGCAGGATGACGCATGCCTAAGATCTCAACAATCTGGGAGTACAAGGTGGGAGGATTGTTTGAGCCCGAGAGTTAGGGATCAGCCTTGACAACATGGAGAGATCCTGTCTTTACAAAAAATTTAAAACTTGGCCTTGTGTGGTGGCTCATGCCTATAATCCCAGGACTTTGGGAGGCCGGGGCGGGTGGATTACCTGAGGTCAGGAGTTCAAGTCAAGCCTGGCCAACATGGTGAAACCCCGTCTCTACTAAAAATGCAAAAATTAGCCACGCATGGTAACAGATGCCTGTAATCCCAGCTACTCGGGAGGCTGAGGCAGTAGAATCGCTTGAGCCCGGGAGGTGGAGTTTGCAGGGAGCCGAGACTGCACCATTGCACTCCAGCCTGGGTGACAGAGCGAGACTCTGTCTTCAAAAAAAAAAAAATTAAAAAATTTAGCAGGATGTGGCAGCATGTGCTGGTAGTACCAGCTGCTCAGGAGGCTGAGATGGGAGGATCAGTTTAGCCTGGGAGTTTGAGGATACAGTGAGCCATGATCTCACTACTGCACTTCAGCCACTCCAGCCTGGGTGACAGAGCAAGGCCCTGTCTCAAAAGAAAAAATAAAAAGAGCAGGAGAGAGAAAACACAATATTTAAAAAAAGAAAATGTACATGCCTACAAGGTCTGCAGAGGTTACAAAGATACTAAGAGGATACTATAAACAACATAAACATTTTTTTCTATAAAGATAGAACTTGCCAAAAGTGATTCAAAGAGAAATTAAAACCTTGACTAATTATTCAATAATTTTTAAAATGATGTAGTAGTGAAAAAAACTTCCTTAAATAGACATTAGGCAGAGACAGTTTAAAGGTGATTTGAAAAACTGATAATTCCAATTTTATAAATACTCGTCTAGAATACAGGAAAAGAGGGAATAATTTTCACCTTTTTTTTTTTTTTTTTTTTTTTGAGAAAAGATCTCTCTGTCACCTAGACTGGAGTGCAGCGGTATGATCATGGCTCTCTGTAGCCTAGTAGTCCCAGGCTGAAGTGATCCTCCCACATCAACCTCCCGACTAGCTGGTACTTCAGGCACCTGGCACCATGCCCGGCTAATTTTTTTATTTTTATTTTCTGTACAGATGAGGTTTCACCATGTTGCCTTGGCTGGTCTCAAATTCTTGGGCTCAATGGATCCTCCTGCTTTGGGCCTCCCAAAGTGCTGGGATTACAAGCATGAGCCATCATGCCTGGCTCCCAGCTGTTTTTATGAGTCTAGCTTAAACTTGGTACAAAAACCAAACAATAACTAAATGACAAAGGAAAATCACAGATCATTTAACTTTTGCATATGAAGGCAACAATCCAGCAATATATGACAAAAGAAAAGATCAAGGTGGGGTTAGCCCAGGAATGCAGGAATAATGTTACTTTGAAAAATCTGGTAATGTATTTCACAACATTAGCAGATCAAAGCAGGGGGATAAACTATGCGATCGCTCTGATACAGAGAAAGCATATAATAAAATTCAACATTCTTTCATGGTGACTTAAAAAAAAAGACAAAAAAAATTTAGCAGGCCAGACTCAGTGGCTCCTACCTGTAATCCCAGCATTTTGGGAGGCCAAGGTGGGCAGATCGCTTGAGTTCAAGAGTTCAAGACCAGTCTGGGCAACATGGTGAAACCCTGTCTCTAGAAAAAACACAAAAAAATTAGCCGGGCTTGGCAGTGCATGTCTGTACTCCCAGCTACTTGGGAGGCTGAGGTGGGAGGATGGCTTGAGCCTAGGAGGCAGAGATTTCAGTGAGCTGAGATTGTGCCACTGTACTCCCGCCTGGGAACAAGACACTGTCAAAAAAAAAAAAAAAAAATTTGGCAAACTAGAAATAGAAGGGAACTTCCTTCAGCTAATAGAGGATAACCATTAAAAAATCCTACAGGCAATATCATTACTTAATGGTGACATATTTTTATTTCTATTTTTAATTAATTAATTCATTAGACAGGGTCTTGCTATTGCCCAGACTGGAGTGCAGTGGTGAACACAGTTCACTGCAGCCTCAACCTTCTGAGCTGAAGTGATCCTCTGTCTCAGCCTCCCTCATAGCTGGAATCACAGGTATGCAACACACCCAGGTAATTCTTTTATTTTTTGTAGAGATGGGGTCTCACATCATTGCCCAGGCTGGTCTCTAACTCCTGGGCTCAAGCAATCCTCCAGCCTTTGCCTCCCAAAGTGCTGGTATTACAGACATGAGCTGCCACAAGGCCAATGGTAAAATCTTAAAAGTGTTCACATTACTATCAGAGAAAAGCAAGAAATAAAACTGTTATTATAGACATAGAGATAAATGTCTGTGTAGAAAATTCCCCAAATTATTGACAAATTATTATAATCAGTAAGCTATTTTGTATCAAGGTTGAAGGGGGCAAAATTAATGCCTAAAGTGTAACACATTTCTCTATCTCAGTGGAAAACTGAAAACATCATTTTTAAAAGATAATTTACAAATGTGGTAATAAATGAAAAGGTACTAGGAATAAATTTAACAAAAGATGTATACGATGTTTGTGTACGGCATGAGAAAAATTTTATTGCAAGACATTAAAGGCTGTGCCCAGTGGCTCATGCCTGTAATCCAGGTATTTTGGGAGGGCAAGGCAGGAGGATCACTTGAGGACAGGAGTTCGAGACCAGCCTGGGCAAGATAACAGTACCTCACCTCTACAAAATAATTTAAAAATTAGCCAGGCATTGCGGCATGTGCCTGCCATCTCAGCTGCTCAGAAGGCTGAGGTGGGAGGATTACTTGAGCCTGGGAGGTTGAGGCTGCAGTGAGTCATGATTATGCCACTGCATTTCAGCTTGGGCAACAGAGCAAGACCCTGTCTCAAAAAAAAGAAAAAAAAGAAAAAAAGGACATTAAAGAAGAGCTAAATGAAGGGAGACATGTAACGTCCTCATGGAAAGAAAAAATCAATTTCATATTAATGCACGCATTCCGTGCAATTTCAGTAGAATTTCAACAGCATATTTATGACATTTATCAATCTGATTCTAAAATTTTTATGACAGAGAAAACTACCAAGTACAGCCAAGATATTTCCAAAGAAGAAGAAACAGTTAGGGTTTTTGCCCTACAAAATGTCAATATTTACCATAATTTTATAGAAATTAAGACAGTGTGATTTTAGTGTAGGGATACAGAAATATACTAGTGCAATGGTACAAAGGCCCCATGAAATAACCAATGCACATAATGAAAGCTTATTAATTACATAGCTTGCATAAAAATCTTGAAGAAAAGATTCAGTAAATGGTGCTGAGAAATTGATTATCAGTTTGGGGAAAATGTAATTGTAATGCTAATTCACATCACATACAATTTCATTTCAGTTGGATTAAGGAGTCAAATATGAAATAAAACTGTAACATTTTAGAAGATAATATGGGAAAATGTCTTTATGACTTTTAGGTAAAAAGTGAGTTCTCAACAAGTCACACACACACAAATGATCATAAAATTACAGAGTAGTAAAATCCCCAAATTCTGTGTAACAAAAGAGTCTGTAAGAAGACTTGTACATTGAAAACTACAAAACAGTATAAATAACACTTACATACTGAGCAGTGATTCATGTTTGTCATCTCAGTACTTTGGGAGGCCGAGGCAGGCAGATTCCTTGTGCCCTTGAGTTCGAGACAAGCCAGGGCAACATAGGATGACTCCATCTCTACAAAAGCTTTTAAAAACTTAGCCAGATATGGTGGCGTCTGCCTATAGTTCTACCTATGTGAAAGCCTGAGATGGAAGGGTCATTTGAGCCCAGTAGTTTGAGGTTGCAGTGAGCTATGATTGTGCCACTGCTCTCCAACCTGAACAAAAGAGTGAGACCTTGTCTCTAAAATGGAAAAGAAAAAGAAAAGAAAAAGAAAAGAAAAGAAAAGAAAAAAGAGAACACTTAAACTTAATAATGAAAAGACAAATAACCCCATTTAAAAATGAGCAAAAGGTCTGAATAGATATTTCAACAAAGAAGATATAAAATAGCCAATAAACATATGGATGGATGCTCAACCTCATTAGTCAATAAGAAAATGCAAATCAAAATTATGAGAAAGTACTACTGCTCGCCCGTGAGGATGACTGTAAGAAAAATGTCAGAGGATAACAAGTATTGGTGAAGATGTAGAGGAATTGAGACCCTCACATTGCTAGTGGAAATTTAAAACTGATGCAGCTGCTTTGGAACATAGTCTGGCAGTTCCTCAAAAAATTTGAAATAGGTTGAGTGCAGTGGCTCACTCCCGTAATCCCATCACTTTTCGGCACTAAACCAGGAGGATCACTTGAGGCCAAGAATTCAAGACCAGCCTGCTTAACACAGCAAGAACCTGTCTCTACAATAAATAAATAAATAAATAAAGCCAGGCACCACGTATTTACAACCATATGATCTTCGATAAACCTGACGGAAACAAACAATGGGGAAATAATTCCTTATCTAGTAAGTGGTGCTCGGAAAACTGGCGAGCCATTTGCAGAAAACTAAAACTGGACTCCTTCCTTACACCCTATACAAAGATTAACTTAAGATGGATTAAAGACTTAAATGTAAAGTCCAAAACCATGAAAACCCTAGAAGAAAATCTAGGCAATACCATTTAGGACATAGGCACAGGCAAAGATTTTATTATGGAAACATCAAAAGCAATTGCAACAAAAGCCAAAATTGACAAATGGGATCTAATTAAATAAAGAGCTTCTGCACAGCAAAAAAAACTATCATCAGAGTGAACAGGCAAACTACAGAATGGAGGAAAATTTTTCAATCTACCCATCTGACAAAGGTCTAGTATCCAGACTCTACAAGGAACTTAAACAAATTTACAAGAAAATCACAAACAACTCCATCAAAAAGTGGGCAAAGGGTATGAAGAGACACTTCTCAAAGGAAGACATTCATGTGGCCAACAAACATATGAAAAAAAGCTTAACATCACTGATCATTAGAGAAATGCAAATCAAAACCACAATGAGATAAATCTCATGCCAGTCAGAATGATGATTATTAAAAAGTCAAGAAACAATAGATGCTGGCAAGGATGTGGAGAAATAAGGATGCTTTTACACCGTTGGTGGGAATGTAAATTAGTTCAACAATTGTGGAAGAAGTGTAGTGATTCCTCAAGGATCTAGAACCAAAAATACCGTTTGACCTAGCAATCCCAAAGAAATATAGATCATTCTACTATGTAGACACATGCACATATATGTTTATTACAGCACTATCTACAATAGCAAAGACATGGAACCAACACAAATGCCCATCAATGATAGACTGGATAGAGAAAATGTGGTACATATACACCATAGAATACCATGCAGCCATGAAAAGGAATGCGATCATGTCCTTTGCAGGGACATGGATAAGGCTGGAAGCCATCATCCTCAACAAACTATCACAGGAACAGAAAACCAAACACCACATATTCTCGCTCACAAGTGGGAGGTGAACAACGAAAACATGTGGACACAGGGAGGGGAACAACACACACCAGGGCCTGTCAGTGGGGGGCAACTGGAGGGAGAGCATTAGGACAAACAGCTAATGCACACAGGGCTTAAAACCTAGATGTTGTGTTGACAGGTGCAGCAAACCACCAAGGCACACATATACCTATGTAACAAACCTGCATGTTCTGCACAGGTATCCCGGGACTTAAAGTAAAAAAAAAAAAGAAAAGAAAAAAAAGAAAAAAGAAAAATAAATTAGCAGAAAAGCAAATTAAACTTAGAATAATCAAATGAAAGGAAATAGCGAAGATTAGATTGGAAGTCAATGAAATAGAGAACAGAAAAATGATTTTATAAGTCAATTAAATCAAAGTTAGTTCTTTGAGAAGAGCAATAACATTGATAAACTTTTAGACCAATATCCCTGATGAACATCGATGCAAAAATCCTCAATAAAATACTGGCAAACCG
>NW_012107731.1:164411-166194 GCF_000951045.1 Mandrillus leucophaeus | reverse complement strand
ATGGATTAGGGTGTAGGTATGCATGTGTGTGTGGTCGGGGGGAGGGTTATAAAGAAAAGAGCACAGAAGTAACCCTAGCAGAGACAGACAGGCGCTTGGCAGTCTGTGGGGAGAGGGCCTGGTATAGTGAGTCAGGAAAGAGAAGAGCAGAAATTAAGGGTAACTGAAAGAACAGGCCGAGATTGTTGTTACTGTGCATTTTACTGTGAAATAAATCCCCAAAACATGTAACATTTGAGCTGTAATGTTCAAGAGGTTGTCTTCTGCAATTTCCCATTTTATAGGATTTGAAAGTGAATTTCAATAAGCATTATGGATCTTATAATATGCTAAAATGTTTTCAACTTTAATATTAACAATTGAGCACCCAGCAATTCCCATGTGAACACATGTATACCCCTCTGGCCTGCACTGGTGGGAATAAAGGGAGAAAGCCAGTAAAGGAAAACGGGGGAAGGGGAGGGAAGTGGGTAGAAATCCAGCCTCTCAGCTGCTAGCTAGAGGCAGCAGGTGGCTGGGGCACGGATGGGGCCGGGGCAGGAGCGGAGAGCAGGATGAGTAGTTCAGGCTTCTCATGAAGGAGCTGTAAGGTCAGCCGAGAGAAAGGAAGAGTAGACCCAAAGCCAGGCGAGTAAGTTTATTGAACCTGCCAGGCTGCTTCACCACACTCAGAGGAGGCAGCCCTGAGTTTACAAATTGAGGGGTTTATATTGGGGAGGGGAGTTTGGGGCAGTTCTTTGGTATGGCCGCATTCTGGGCTTGTTTGCTGGTTAATTTTGCCACGTATGACCTTGTGAGGTTTATGGTAGCAGGAACTTACAGAAGGGTGTAGGTAAAGTTTGTTTATGCTTCCCATGACCTCCCCCTGTGCGGTCCGGATCGTTTGTAATTGGGGTTTGCTTATCGCAGCAAGGTCTGATAAGTAAAGTCTGCTGGCTTCACTGAGGTGCCTTGATAAGGGCTTAGAAAAGTAAAGAGGCTTGGGGGAAGGGTGGGCAGCGCGGAGAGGTTTGGGGGAAGTGTCGGCAGTACCAACAAGCTTTTTGGAGCCCTTTGTCCCTAACAGGAGCCACTGAGAACTGCTCTGGGCTTCCAAGCAAGACAAGCTGTGGCTAATGGGTGGCTGAGCAGTGCTAGGCGATCAGAGCCACGTGTGTGGGAGGATGTCTAAGCCACTTGTTATGGGGAAGGCTCAGCAGTCTGGTTTGAGGCTGCTATTCCAGGCCAGTGCCTTGTTGCTGGCTATGTCCAGGGGTGCCATGGTTCAAGGTGAGTTCTGTCATCTCTGGATGGAAGATACCTGGTTATGGCATGGAGGCTTCCAGTGCCTGGAGGGATATGATAAGCCCAGTACTACTTTCTGCTGTGGGATCCGTAATCTGCATTACTGTTGTACCACCCTGCAGGCTCGGTTAGATCAGGGACAGTGTCCAGAGGATGCACCTTGGAACTCCCATGAGGCTATGATCCCATCTCCGGAAGCTAATCCTGGGGTTGATGTGAGTAGCAGAGGGGAGCTAAGGTGTCTTCTTTCCACTGGGTTCATGTATTGGTGCCAGGGGAATTTAAGGTAGTTGGCATGGTAAATGGAGGGTCAGATGACCAATGTTGGAACTCCAGTTCCACCCCATCCTAACTGTGTGACTTGAGGTCACGCATTTTGCTTCTTAGAACCTGCTTCCTCAATAGCCTGCTACTTATATCAGGTTGGGATGGAGCTATGAGGAATCAGATTATTTCTTTTTTTAAAAAATTTTTTTAAATTTTTTAAATTTTTAAAATT
>NW_012107731.1:83817-159071 GCF_000951045.1 Mandrillus leucophaeus | reverse complement strand
TGCTCAGTGAAATAAAAGAGGACACAAATGGAGGAATTCGATTATTTGTATGAATTACAAAAGTCTTATTATAACTGAGAGGAAAGTGCTTCAGGATAGTCTTGAACCCAGCAACCTAGGTCTACCTTGGGAAATCAGGCCCCAAGACCTTTTGCCTCATAATTTTGCTTTCAAATGTGTTTGTCAGGCAGGGGTTTGGAATGTTCCCACAGTCCACCTTCACCTGAGCTCTTGGGGAAGTCTGGGACTCCCTGACTAGGAGAAGCAGTTACTCATCAGATCCCCTTCACCCACTAACGTGTGTTCCTGATTGGCGTCAGTTTGAGATAAATAAAATATTATTTATTTGCTTATTATTGAGCACCTACCCTGTACCAGACAGTAGAGACCTCATGCTGAAAAGTATTGCCTTTTCTTCCCCCTCCCTTTGAGGATGTGTCAGGGAAGGAAAGATTGTGGGAATTGTGACAGGGACAGGACTTTGAGAAGGCTCATCTGACCCTTCTCTCTTCAAAGTGCTTTAAAACTCATTTTTCTTTATTGGACAAGCTTTTCATGCTTCTGAGCCCACCTTGGGGCTCTCTCCCTGCCCTCCTCATTCCTGTTTGTCTTCCCTGTGCCCAAATAGTCTGGAAGTCCTGGGACTCTTACAAGCAGTTCTCCCCAGTCCCCAACCCCAAGGCTACCCTGGAGGCTTTGCATTCCTTTGGACCTAGGATGGCCTTAGCCAGAAAAATTAATACCTGTGGAGGCATCAGGGAGCTCAGTATCAGATTTCCTCCAGCCCAACGTGTCCTCTGTATAGTGTCTTTACTACTCAAGTCCCTAGACCTGAGGGCTTAGGGCATCCCAAAGTATTGGAAAGGGCCAGTAGGCCTAGGGGGTCCTGGACTACAGTCGTGTGCATCCTTGTACAAAACAGGTCTAACCCCTGCTTTGCAGGATGGATGAGGACTAAAGGAGACCATACATGTAGCATTGTGCCTGGCACATATATATTTTAAATATGTATTATAATGTCTCTACTGCCTACTGGTGTCCCCTGAGGTTCTACTAGAAACTTCCTGACTGGCTGGCTCAGCTCCCCTTCCAGGGTCACTTCTGAAGTGAAGAAAGATCCCTCCTCTAACCAACAAAGCAGAGCAGAGGTGCTCATTTAGACACCTAAAGAGCCTGCCCCACTTGGTAGGCAGAAGTACCAAGAAGTACTTCCTATTTTCCCATCCTATTTTCCCTCACAGATCCCACCTCTTCCAGAATGTACCCTCATTTCTCTTACTCTGCCACCCTTATTCCTTTTGCTTGGAACTTCCATTACCTCTATCTGTTGTCTCAAGAGTCAGCAGAGCACAGTGATTAAGAAGCATTTAAGGGTCAGTTGCCATGGTTCAAGCCTGTATTCCTGGCACTTTATGGGGCTAAGATGGGAGGACCGCTTGAACTCAGGAGTTCAAGACCAGCCTGGGCAACATAGTGGGACCCTTGTCTCTACAAAAAGTATGAAATAGCTGCATGTGGTGGTGTGTGCCTGTAGTTTCAGCTATTCAGGAGGGTGAGGGAGGAGGATCCTCAGAGCCCAGGAGGTCATGGCTGCAGTGAGCCGTGATGGCACTAGTGAGCTCCAACCTGGGTAACAGAATGAGACTCTTTCTTGAAAAAATAAAAATAAAACAAAATAAAAGAGAAGCAGTTGACATCTGGAATCAGAAAGAGGTGGATTTAAATCTGGCCTCTTTCTGTTTAGCAACTGGTTCACCTTGGGTAAATTACGTTATCTTTGAGACTCAGTTTTCTCATTTGTAAAATAAGGCTGTTGTGAGGATTTAATAAATGCATGCAAAACACTTAGCATAGTATCTGGCATACAATCAGTGCTAAATAAATGGTACTACATTTCCTTGAAACAGCATCTGGCAAACAAGAGTGCTTTTTCTTGAAATTTCTGATCCAATTCCAGCTCTTCCAAGAAGCCAGAATGAAATTCTCTCCCTTCTCACAACTCCCAAACTTCTATTACAGTGTTTGTCAGAGTACCTTTCTAGTAGACACACTTTTTTACCTGTCTCTACTAGACTAGGGTGGAGATAGTATCTTATTCATCTTTGTATTCCCTACAATGGGGAGGCGCACAGTGCCTGGCACTTATATTCTTAGGAAATACTGATCAAATTTGCTCTGGCTTCCCACTAAAAGGTAGTCCCCTGTCCCATTTCTTCATAGCCTTACTCTAAGTTGTCATAACTTTCTATGATGGTGTGAGGTATTTCTCTCCAAGGTTTAAATATTCACTGGTGGCATTTCAGGAATAATGGCAGAGAGTAAAAATAAGATTGATTTGGGTAGGGATGCCTGCTGGTACCATTCAGACAATACTCCACAAATAGCTGCCATTTCTCAAAAATAGCCCTGCCCTGGATTCCCTCATGGCTGCTACAGACACTTTTAGAGGTTTGGAGAAGGTATATAGCCATTGTTCTTGAAATGTGGAGCTGATAAAACCAACATATGAGGATGTGGAACTTTAGTTTTTATAGAACTTTTAAAATATCTAGTTCACATTGTCTTCACATTTGTTGGTAACTAGTAGACCTAGTATTTTTTTTTAAATAACGAGTAGCCCTCTTAATTTGGTAGCTTATCGACTCCACTACAGCTGGCACAGGGGTCAGGAATTCTTACATGGCATCAGGATTTTTTTTTTTAAAGACAGGGTCGCACTCTGTTACCCAGGTTCCCACTCCTTTTACAGGCTGGAGCACAGTTGCATGATCACTGCTCACTGCAGCCTTGTGGGCTCAGGTGATCCTCTCACCTCAGCCTCCCAAGTAGCTGGGTCTACAGGCATCCATCCTCATGACCAGCTAATCGTTTTTTCTATTTTTTTGTAGAGACAGGATTTTGCCATGTTACCCAGCCTGGTCTTGAACTCCTGGGCTCAAGCAACCCATGCGCCTCAGCCTCCCAAAGTGCTGGGATTACAAGCAGGATATTTTATTAAAGACATTTTATTTGTACTTACTTCCACTCAGTTCAATATGCTCTGGTGGTTTCATGAGCCAGAAACATATCTAATTCAAGGTTGGTGTCAGCAAGAAGCATAGGATTTCCTATACAGTCTCCACATGAACCAATTTAGGTTTGTTACTACTAATAAGCAATAGAGACCTTCAGCATTTCATTCGTTCTCTCTTAATCTCAGATTTTTCACTTATAATATGGTATAATAATAGTATCTGGGTTGTTGAAGAAATTTAGAGATGATAGGAAAACATTAGACATAAATTAAGTGTCGATCAATAGTGTACAGTTTACATTATGGTGCAGAGACAATGGCATACTATAAAGCCAACCAAAAAGTTTGAAGAAGTTCTCTATAAACTGATAATGCAAATATTTCCAGAACATATTGTTTAGTAGAAAAAAAAAGCAAGGTGCAAAACAGTATGTGCTATGCTACCTTTTGTGGAGGGGAGCAGGTGTGATTTGAATTTTCCTGTATTTTCATGTAGGAGCACTGGAGGGATACAAAGGACATTAATAAAAGAGGTAATCCTTGGGGGCTTCAAGGATGATACTAGTAGTATGTGGACAGGGATAGAGGTGGGAACAAGATTTCTCAATTGGCATGTCATTGTTTATGATTTTGACTTTTGAGCCATATGAATGCATTTTCTACAAAAATACTTTGAAAACTGTAAGAATTGTGCTAGGAATAGCAAGTTATTTGTAGACGCCTAAAATCATTATGGTGTTTTGTATTGTACTTTATATATTTTGCCCCCTTTCTTTGAATGTTCCTCACTTTCTTGTACACCTTGAAAATTCCTAAATAGCAATTCTTCAAAATTCAGCTCTAGACAGAAACCATCCTTCACTGTCTCTCCCGAATTTGTGTTTTAGAGTAGTTCTGCCTCTATCTTTACTAATTCTTATTTCTAAATTCAGTATTTTCTTTCCACTGAAAGTTACACCTGTTCTTTGGGAAACACATCTTCACTGTCTCAGATAGAGCTGCCCACTCACAATCTCTGATGTATATTTGCAAACTTGCCTGCTTATGGCAGGATTGTACTTGGTTGTTTGTCAGTCATCTTCCCAATTGAGCAGAGCTCCTTGCAGGACAGGGCCCACATCTCTGTCATCTCTGATTCCACAGTAAACCAGGTAATCAGGCTAGCCATTACGAGTAAGACTCAGGATCCAGAAAGCCCAGGCATGTGTGATACAGAGGACTGCAGAGCCTCTCCAAGGGCAAAATCTAAACATGAGCCCCGAAGAGCTTATTCTACTCTTCACAACCTATTATGGGGCTGCCATACAATAATTGAGTGATATCCCCCAAATCTTACTTTCTGCACCATCTCTTAGGACAAGATTACTTCAAGTTGACCACTTCCCCACAACTGCCCATCAATAACCAATCTTTTAGTGGTTCTAAGTGAATATTTTCTGAGTGTGGGAAGTTCCAATGCTCTACAAGCATAAAAACCCGTGTATTCTTCAAGTGTTCAGTAAATTGAAGATTTTGATTCCACTTTATTACAACCCTCCTTCCCTATTGTTTTGCCCCCTCCTTCCCTATTGGTTGGCATAATTTCACATGGACCAACCTTTGGTCCATACACCCCAGGCACACTACTACAGGACCCCTTGTTGTATCCTGAACCTCATTGTTGAGGGAAGCACCAAGCAAATGGGAAAACAAAGCTCAAACCCAGCCCTGGATCTTAGAGGTGATTTTCTGTTTTGTAAAAAAAATAAGTTGCTCTTCAGATGGACAAGAGTCTCGTCTGCCTGGTTTTTAGTAACAGTACACTGTGGCTGCTGTCATTGCTTTCTCATAAAGGGGAAGGGCTTCACTTGCAAACAGTATAATTTAGCTGATGAGTGGGGGAAACTATGTCTCTAGTGGGAATGTTTTCATCAGTTCCAGGTGGTCTTAAGGTTTCTTAACGCATTAAAAAGTGTATCCCATGTTTATGTGCTGAGGGAAACTTATAAGAAGGCAGCATTTCACTTATGCTGGTTAATATTTACTCCAGAATTAGCCATTTAATCTCCCATTTAGAGTCTGGCTTCCTAGAAGATAGATAAGGGAGTTTGGGGTTTCAGCTTACTCTGATAAATGTGGTACTTTTTTTTTTTTTCTTCGAAACGGAGTCTCTCGCTCTGTCACCCAGGCTGGAGTGCAATGGCCTGATCTCTGCTCACTGCAAACTCTGCCTCCTG
The DNA here is from genome assembly GCF_000951045.1 of Mandrillus leucophaeus. Taxonomy (NCBI): domain Eukaryota; kingdom Metazoa; phylum Chordata; class Mammalia; order Primates; family Cercopithecidae; genus Mandrillus; species Mandrillus leucophaeus. The sequence continues at coordinate 153,842 of NW_012107731.1, read as the reverse complement.
GGTTGAAGCGATTCTTTTGCTTCACCCTCCCAAGTAGCTGAGAATACAGGCGCACACCACTATGCCTGGCTAATTTTTGTATTTTTAGTAGAGACGGGGTTTTGCCATGTTGGCCAGGCTGGTCTCAAACTCCTGACCGCAAATGATCTGCCCGTCTCAGCCTCCCAAAATGTTGCAATTACAGGCATGAGCCATCCCCGGCCAACTGTGGGACTTTAACTGTCAGCATGAAATACACGCACATGTATGCATACATATGTAGATACATATTTCTTTTTCAGAGCAATATTTAATGGAGAACTTTAAAGACAGTTAGAGATCAATGGGGACTGCACCTGCACTTCACAGGTGGAAGTAGGATTCCTAGAAAAAGATCGCAAGGTTGCAAATTTTAAAGGAAGTAGAAAAGGATTCATTGCTCTTTTCCTAAGGGCCGAAACCTGCTGCTGCTAATAGATGGTCTGACCTCTGAGATATAATTAATCCAAAATATTTTTCAAAGGGGTAAACATGCAAAACCTCCCTAGAGTAATCTAAAGAGTTTAAATTACAAGTGTTTAAGTTTACAGTTGCAAATGAATAACTTCCTCCAGCATCAATCAGGTCAGGAGAATTATTCATAATTTACTCATGAATAGTTTCTTCTGGTCCTTGAACCAATGAAGCCTGAATTAGAGACCTTAGGGACCTAGAGGTGATTACTACTACACCTAGAGGTGTAGATCAGATCTGTGGAAGAATAAGAAAGGCCACCACAAATACTGAATTTAAGAGGAAGAAAAATTCCCATCCCATTCACCTCCCTTCATGTTGATTTGCTTGTTTATTACCAGTTTAGTGATTTTGTCAGGAATGCTCACACATGCTGATTAGACACTTTCTTGTTGTAGGCTTGGCTATCAGTTTTCTGTGTGACCTTGGGCAAGTTACTTCACCCCATAGGCCTCAGTTTCTCCTCCTGTCAAAATAGGATGATGAAATATGTAGTTATGCTCATTTCCAGCTCTATCTGTGACAGTGGTTACTTCTGACTGCACATTAGAATCATCTGGGAACTTGGAAGAAGTCCAAATGGGGACCTACATCAGACCAGCTACATCTGAATGGGCCAGGGGTGGACACAGATATGAAATTTTTTTTAAAAAAAAAGATTTCTGTGTGATGTAATGTGCAGCTAGGACTGAAAACCACTGATTTCTGTTCTGTGCCTTTCCATCTTGGGCTAGATCTGATCCAACTTAGAAGCAGTTGCAAGTTACCATTGATGCTGTAACAAATTACTACAAATGTACTGACTTAAAATAATACAAATGTATTATCTGACATTTCTAGAGGTCAGAAGTCCAAAATTAGTTTCATTGCACTAAAGTCAAGGTGTGTCACCAGGACTGGTCTCTCTGGAGTCTCTGGGGTTGAGGTAGGGGAGGGGAGAATCCATTTCCTTGCCTATTTCAGCTTCTAGTGGCTGCCTGTATTCATTGGCTTGTGATCCTTTCCTCCGTCTTCATGTGCATCGCTCTAATATATGCTTCTGTAATCACATCACTCATTCCTTTGGCTCTGAATCCTCCTGCCTTCTTTTTATAAGGACCATTGTCATTATATTGGGCCCACCCAGATGGTCCAGGATGGTCACCCCATCAAAAGATCTTTAATTTAATCACATCTGAAAATTCCCTTTGCCATATAAGGTAACATTCACAGGTCTCAAAGATTAGAACATGGACTTACATATGGGGGAATATTATTCAGCCTATTACAGTAATCTTTCACTTTTCCTACTGTATACACTGAGTGATTTAAGAGACAGATAAAATGTTTGATTATAGCCGGAATTTTCTCACCAAGAGAAGCAGAAAGTGTCTCAGAGTGGAATAAAAATAATACCTTGCATTTGTGTAATGCTTCACTTTTACATCCATTACCTTCTTTGATCCTTAGAGTCAGCTTAGGAGGTTGCTAGGATTAGATGAGGCTGCAGGAAATGAAGTAAGTTATCCAAAGTAAAGTGATGGGGTAGGACTTGGTATAGGGCTGCCAAATTTAGTAAAGAAGAATACAGATGTTCAATCAAAATTTAAATTTAGATAAACCACACATTTGTTTTACTATATATGTGTCCCATGTAATGTTTGGAGCACACTACAAAAGTATTCATTGTTTATCTGAAATTTAAACTTAATTTGGCATGCAATTTAAATTTAATTTGCTGCAATGTCTCTTGTATTTTATCTGGCATCTCTACTTTGATATGTTCACTCCATTATACTCCAGTTGTCTCTTGTTATTCCATGGTCCCATGCCCCTGCTCCTACCATTATCAGTAATATTTTAAAACTTTTCATTATGTATAGTTTTATAGTTTATGAAGCTCTTTGACATATTATTAACTTTGCTCCTCAAAATAAACCTGCTCTTCCCAGAGACAAAGCAGAGCACATATTGTGAATTTTCATTTTACAGATAGAAATCAAACCCAAGAAAGATCACTGACTTGCCCACTATCAACTGAAACCTGGATCTTTTACTCTTTTATCGTATCTTGGACTTGCTCCCTGTAATGTTTCACATTCATCCACAGGGCCTCAGTTATTTCCCTCTGTCCCAGCTCCTTGAATTCATCCCTTCAACACTTTGAACTCATATAGGCCTTGCTGCAATGTCTGTAAGGTGAGCACTTTCTGGTCTGAACTGCTGGTCTCCCAGGGTGAGGATGTCCTCATCCTGTAGCCTCCTTCATGCAAGCTTCAGATTCCTGTATGGCAATCTAGCTTTGCTGATTTCATGAACCACTATCTGCTTCTTACTTATGGAGGTGGAGAAGTGGTGTGCCTGAGAAGTAACTTAGTTCACTCATTCATGCACACAGTGTGACATGAATTTGAGGAGACAAGTGAAGTAAAATGCTAAGAATTGAAGAAAGAGAGTTTGGAAGATAGAACCAAACCTCAGTGCTCTGAATCCTGCAATGGTCCCCAGAATTTCTACTGTTTCTCCAGAAGATTCTATGGATGGGCTTTGATGGGATTGGCCACAAGGTCTAGGCAGACTGGACAGCAGAGTTATTCCTTCCTTTTACAGATAAGGAAGCAGGTCCAGGGAGGAGTCATAATGTGTGAGCTACAGCGCTGGAGCTAGATCTCAGTTTTTTTTTCAATTTCCAGTCCAGTTTACTTTCCACCCACAAAGATGGGAAACTAGTATTTTTTTTTTGTAGCAATCCGTTGCTTGAACAAGACACACTCTTGTCATTATCTTAGTCTTGTTTGTAGAAGGATTAGTCCGAGGCCCACTTCTAGTAGAGGTACCAGCAAGCTAGGCTTATTTGCTACTGTGTATGCCTCTAAACTTTCTTTTTGAAATAGAGTTTCACTTTTGTTGCCCAGGCTGGAGTGCAATGGTGTGATCTCAGCTCACTGCAACCTCTGCCCCTCGGGTTCAAGTGATTCTCCTGCCTCAACCTCCTCAGTAGCTGGGACTACAGGTGTGCGCCACTGTGCCTGGCTAATTTTGTATTTTGAGTAGAGATGGGGTTTCACTATGTTGGCCAGGCTAGTCTCAAACTCCTGACCTCAGTTGATCCACCCACCTCAGCATCCCAAAGTGTTGGGATTATAGGCGTGAGCCACCACCCCTGGCCTGCCTCTTAATTTGAACGGAAAATAGTTCAGTGATCCCCTTTTTTCCTTCCCAACTGGCTGCCGTACCACCACCTCCCTCTTTACTCAGAAGAAAACAGAAAAGACTCAGGTAGGCTTGATACACCTCCATGTCGTTGTCATTAATTGATGCTGGCTTGAAACATTTTTATGCTAAGATACTTTCCTCCTTTATATTTTTCTCTACCCAAATGTAAGGAACAGTGCTCAGCCAAGCTGGATAGATCACTGGATGCCTATTGTACTGAAGTGCTTAAGAATGAGGCCTCTTGGACTCCCTAGCCCTTTCTACTCTCAGTCAAGAAATAATGACGGTCCTTTCATTGGCACCTCTGCTAATGATGTGAGGCCTCAGTCCAGGATTCTAATCTTAGTTGAACAATGAACAAAGTAATGGCTTTGGACTTACATGCAAGAGGCTATCAGAGGATATAAGACAGGGTTTGATAAAGTGCTACATTGTATATGAGTGCATTGGATATAGCCAGAATTACTAAGGAAAAAATTATTCTGACAGTTAAAATGGTAAGAAAATCTTTAGGAACACTGTTAATAGATGTCAAGACTATCACAATATGGGAGAGATCAGGCTCAACTCCAGAAGCAGCAGGGACAAGTGGGGATTTATAGCCAACAAGCAGAACCTCATTCTGCTTGTTGCGATGGAACAAGCAGATGGAAAGTAACTAAGAAGTCACATCAAGGGTAGGGTGTTTCTTGCTAAACTGATTAAACAGAATTCTTGCTGAAGGCAGGCCAGGGTGATCAGATGTCAAGGGTAAGAGATTCTCTATATACTGACTTAGAAGGGTTCTTGATACCACTGGACTAGATGGGCCAAAGATAAGGCCCAAGGACAAAGCCTAGTTAAAAAGAAGTCTCAGAGGAACCTAGCTAAAGTTTGGTCAAGGAGATGGTCTTTTTTGGAATCCAGTGGGTACCAGGAGAACAGCAATGAACTGACTATAGCATTCAATATGGTGTCTGTGGGTGCTTGATGGCAATTAATTTATTAGGTTCACATGACTGCTAGTCTCCACCAAGTTCTAAATCCTGGGGTGTAGAGGTCTTAGTGTTCTGTAAAAATCTGCAAATACCTTGGCAATAGTAATAACGTCTTATGCTGCTCAGTGTATTTAACTCTCCTCATATCCTCTTTTTACAAGTATGCAATCTCTTGAACTTAGAAAATTTCAGAAGTGGATGCGCCCTTGTAAGTCACATCTAGTGTAATAACTATAATTATAATAATAGCAGACAAGATTTTTTAAGGGCTTACTGTAACCTGGACACTGCATTAAGGAGCATTACATGCAGTATCTCATTGAATCCTTACAACAGACACTGCCAGGCCCGACCCACAGACCCTGGCTGAACAATGGATGAAAAAATGTACATAGACACAAGTTTTTTGCCTGGATGCATGATAGGGGACCGGGCTGCTCACAGACATTGAGGAGGATGCCATAAAGAATCACAGTGCCCACAGCAATGACAAGCTGGCACTGTAGCCATGTATTTAGTACAGATTTAATGACAAAGGCTTTGAATCAACACACTTGTGGGTAATTAACATGGTAGGGAGAGGGGGCCCACCCAAGTCTTGCACAGGGATAATTAAAGGCCAGGTTCCCAGGCCTAAGTAAACTAACTTATCTAGATCAATTTCTTTACATCCCCTTGTTATCTAACCATTGCTTTCAGGCTCCAGATAAGAGAATCTGGCTGCTTTCAGCCAAATCCTCTTTCAAAGCTTTTGTAAAACCTCCTGGCCTTCCAAGAAGGTTTGCATCTTTTTTCTATAATTTCTCCCACCACCCTGACAGATCTCCTACAACCTACAAAATGTGTACTATCATACAACTTCACAGATGAGAAAACCGATTCAAAGAGGTAAATCAATTAGCCAAAGATCACACAATTAGTAACTGACCAAACTAAGATTTGAACTTAAGTTTGTCTGAAATTAAAGTCTAAGAGCTCAGCCATTACTCTCACTTTACAGGACAGAGGACTTGAACCCTAGGGATAGGAAGTGACTTTTCAAAATCACAGAGCAAATTGGGTGATCACGTAAGGACTGTAACCCAGAAATCTTGGCTCTTAGTTCAGTGGGCCTCTATAGTATCTACCCTGTCTCATCAGTTTGCTGACAGCAAGGTAGACTTAAAAGAATGGCAGATTATGTCCTGACTGTCTCACCTACTGGCTGTGTGTGGCCTAGGGTTAGTTACTTAACTTGACTTCACATCAATTTCCTCATTTGGAAAACAGAAGCCAGAATTACTACTCTGACCTGTGAAGCTGTTATGAGAATCAAATGAGATATGGGTGTGAAAATGCTTTGTAAATAACAAAAGACTGTACACTTTAGAGGGCAATTTTCCAGTCCAGAGCACCCAGTGAATTCTTGATGTCATCTATTATCAATAAGTCCTCACTGGAGAACTATTGGCTAGCAACGACAACTGAAAACCCGAGGCCTGACTCCAGCCTGAGTAAAGGGAACAATAATTGTTGGCTATCCATAACTTCCCAGGAGTTTAAAAGATTAATTTGAAAGAACATTGCTTTAAAGGAGGATAGGCAGAATGAAATGATTTAAGATCTATAAAGTAGAAGACACTCCTCCAAAGAGAAGCAGTAGAATCAATGAAGACTACTATTGCTGAGACAACCCGGATGAGAAATTGCAGTGCCCACAAGTCTCATTTGGTGTTTTCATTTGGAGAGAATCTGTTTGCTAAGTTGTAAATGAAATCTGAATTGAATTCAGTGACTGAAGATTGAGTTTCTTCAGATCTTTGCATTCTTAAGGTTTCTACTAGCACACAGAAAACAGCTTGCTTGCTAAATCCCCTTTCCTTCTCAAGAAGGTGAATATTTATGATCAATACTGGAGAGAGAGAGAGAGAGAACCCTTAATCTCCATGTGTTCCCTTTCCTCCAACAAGAGTTTAACAGGGAGAAGACTGGAGACAGCAGGAAAGTTTGCAAAAACACATCATGATGATTTTCAGATGCAGCCTCTTAAAGAGGATGCAAGCAAAATCTCTCCTGGTTAAGAACAAAAAGGGAAAGAAAAGACTATCTGTAGCTACAAATAAACACAGTCCCCAAAAGCTTCAGGCCCAATTTTCTAATAAGGAGCAATAAACCTAGTTTCCTTAACTGTCTGGCTTATTTCCCAAGTTGTCTGTATTTTCCAAACTCATCTCTAACCGGAGGCTGCATTTGCACAACCAGCAGACCATGGTGCTGAAAGAACTGTTAGAGTTGGTCAAGTCCCAGGCAATTGGACTTGGGGCATCTGTGAAAAGAATTCCTCATGTGCTTTAGGGGCACTTGGTTGACAAATTATTTTCACTTGAACTTTTCTCTTTTGCTCCTCCTTAAACTCCAGAGAAGTTGGGCTAAACAGGTATTATCCATATTTCACAATTAAGGAAGTAGGTCCAAGGGAGTGATTTGCCTAGTATCTCAGAATAATTAAGAGGCAAAGACAGTCTAGGTGTTCTGATTCCTAGCTAAGTACTTTCCAGGAAATACTATAGCTTCCTTATCCAACTCTCCTCACTGCCCCAGGATTCTCAGAGCTCTCAAGCATTCTCTCCCTTTTCACCTATTAAATAAGGAGAGGAGGTAGTGGTAGTCACTTGCTGGGAAATATATATATTTTTGGAGGGACAATGCCTCACCCCAAAGGAATCAGCTGAATTATGAATTTCAGGTTATTTGTAGCCAGGTGAGGGTGGAGTCTGAGGAGTAGAGGACCATTTTGGCTCCAGAAAAGGTCCCATCATGTGGGCCCAGGTATGATCAGCCATGTTTATAGTAGGAAATAATAGACTGTGCAACCTCTGGCCTGGCTTTAGTGTCTAGAGAGATTGGAAAGTATTCTGAGCTGAACCAGGACATCAAGTTTCCATTCTTGCCTTCGGTGATGATTCACTTCAGTTTATTGTGTTCAGCAATGGTTACATCCAGCAGAAGGCCTCAGAGACCATTTCCCAGGGTCAGTGATCTGGAAAAGTCCTCAGAGACCTTTGGCTCTATCTCCATTCATTGTATAGGTGGTAAAAGAGAAGCCCACTCAGGGCACAGGCTTAGGGGGCTGAGGTTACAAAAAGAATGTGAAGGTTAGAAGTAAGGCCCCCTATATCTGGTAAAGGAGGAATAAGGAGTGTGAGTGCCTGGTATTCAACTTTGTAATAACAAAAATGTTGGTAAACAACAAGTCCCTAAGAACACTCAAGAATGTTTAAGACAAGTATTGCAGATGATCGAATATCTCCATCTATAAAGGGTGACAATGTTTATTTAATGCTTAATACATGGTTACCAAATTCATGAATATGTGCACAGTGAGTGCTCAATACAGATTGGTTGATACAAACAGAGGTGGGGATAGCTAGCAACACACTTTGGTTCCTCTTAGGCTGTTAAGAGCCATAAATAATCTTAGAAATCATCCCAATCATTTTTCCATTCTCCTTTTTAAACTGAGGCATAAAAAGAGGTAGTGGTTTGCCTACAATCATATAGTTAGTGGCAGAGCTAGTACTCTAGTCTTCTGACTACCAAACCAACACTTTCCCTAAGTGTAAAATGATATCACATCATTTTACAAAGTGGGTGGTCAAAAACTGTGAAGATATTTATATCCCATGTGAGTGTGCACCAACAGATGACCTCAGCAGAAGAGGATTTTAATAATCAAGTGGATAGGATGACCCGTTCTGTGGATATCATTCAACCTCTTTCCCCAGCCACCCCGGTCATCGCCCAATGGGCCCATGAACAAAGTGGCCATGGTGGCAGGCATGGAGGTTATACACGGATTCAGCAACATAGACTTCTGCTCACCAAGGCTGACCTGGCTACAGCCAATTTTCCGGGAGCAGAAATCAACACCAAGCCCTCAATATGGCACCATTCCTCAGGTTGATCAGCCAGCTACCTGGTGGCAGGTTGATTATATTGGACCTCTTTCATCATGGAAAGGGCAGAGGTTTGTCCTCACTGGAATAGACACTTACTCCGGATATGGGGTTGCCTATCCTGAATGCAATGCTTCTGCCAAGACTCACGGACTCATGGACTCTCGGAATGCCTTATCCACCATTATGGTATTCCATACAGCATTGCCTGTCACCAAGGCACTCACTTTATGGCTAAAGAAGTACAGCAGTGGACTCATGCTCATAGAATTCACTGGTCTTACCATGTTCCCATCACCCTGAAGCAGCTGGATTGATAGAATGGTGGAATGGCCTTTTGAAGTCACAATTACAATGCCAACTAGGTGACAATACTTTGCAGGGTTGGGGCAAAATTCTTCAGAAGGCCTTGTGTGCTCTGAATCAACATTCAATATGTTACTCCTTCTCCCATTGCCAGGATTCATGGGTCCCGAAATCAAGGGGTGGAAGTGGAAGTGGCACAACTCACCATCACCCTTAGTGATCCACTAACAAATTTTTTTGCTTTCTCTTTCTGCAACATCATGTTCTGCTGGCCTAGAGGTCTTGGTCCCAGAGGGAGGAATGCTGCCACCAGGAGATACAATGATTCCATTAAACTGGAAGTTAAGTTTGCCACCTGGACACTTTGGGCTCCTCCTACCTTTAAGTCAAAAGGCTAAGAAGGGGCTTATAGTGTTGGCTGGAGTGATTACCTGGACTATCAAGATGAAATTGGTCTACTACTACACAATGGAGGTAGGGAAGAACACGCATGGTATACAGGAGATCCATTAGGATGTCTCTTCATCAATACCAGCTACAACCATGTGACCAGCTGCAGAAATGAGGGTGGTAACTGTCATCAGTATTTCCTCCTTCTTTTGTTAAAAACATGTTTGTGCATGTTGTACTAAGGACATATCTTCCTTTTATTTTCTTTTCCTTTATCATGTTACATAAGATTTATTGACTTCTCATAAACATTTAGTTATTTATGCAATAGTGTTGGGGTTGGGGATTGGTTCGTTTTTGGTTGTACGAAGCATAGTTGTATTATGTTCAGCACAATTATGACCTCATTATTTTCTTTGCTTAAAAATTTTGTCTGATCTCAGGAGGTATATAAGGTATATACGGGTTCAAGTTGACAAGGGACATACTTGTGACAGCTAATACTGAGTGTTAACTTCATTGGATTGAAGGATACAAAGTGTTAATCCTAGGTGTTCCTGTCTTGGTGTTGCCAAAAGAGATTAACGTTTGAGTCAGTGGGTTGGGGAAGGCAGATCCACCCTTAATCTGGTGATACAATCTAATCAGCTTCCAACAAATGTAAAGCAGGCAGAAAAACGTGAAATGGAGAGATGGGCCTAGCCCGCCAGCCTGTATGTTTCTCCTGTGCTGGATGTTTCCTGCTTTCAAACATCGGACTCCAAGTTCTTCAGTTTTGGGACTCAGACTGACTCTCCTTGCTCCTCAGCTTGTAGATAGCCTATTATGGGACCTTGTGATAATGTAAATTAATAGTTAATAAGCTCATCTCTCTCTCTCTCTCCATATATATATATATTTTTGTATATATATTTATGTTTATATATATATGACTATATATAGTTCTCTACATAGATATAGCAATAATAAGATACATATATATCCTATTTATAAATATAGCGCTAATAGGAGAGAGAGAGATATATATACACACATATATATATATCCCATTCTTTCCCTCTAAGAGAACCCTGACTAATACATAGCTTTTACTGTTGATTATTTCCATCCTAATGTCCATATGTACCCAATGCTCAGCTCCCACATAAAAATTAGAACATGCAGTATTTGATTTCCTGTTTCTGAGTTATTTTACTCATGATAATGGCCTCCGGCTCCATCCATGTTGCTGAAAAGAACATGATTTCATACATTTCTATATTTTTAATTATTTTTATAATTTTTTGAGTACCTAGTAGGTGTATATATTTATAGAGTACATGAGATATTTTGATACAGGCATACATTGCATAATAATCACACCAGGATAAATGGGGTCAGTATGACCTCAAGCATTTATCCTTTCCTTGTGTTATAAACAATCCAATCACACTCTTTTAGTTATTATAAAATGTAAAATAAATTATTGTTGACCATAGTCATCCTGTTGTGCTGTCAAATACTAGACATTATTCACTTTATCTAATTATATGTTTGTACCCATTAACCATCCCAACTTTCCTGACCCACTATATTTCCCAGCCTCTGGTAATCATCATTCTACCCTTTATCTCCATGAGTTCAATTGTTTTAATTTGACTCAAACAAATAAATGAGAACCTATGATGTTTTTCTTTCTGTGCCAGCTTTATTTCAATTAACATAATGACATCCACTTTCATTCATTTTGTTGCAAATGACAAGATCTCATTCTTTTTGATGGCTCAGTGGTATTCCATTGTGTTTATGTACCACATTTGCTTTATCCCTTCCTCTATTGATGGACACTTATGTTTCTTTTAAATATTGGCTATTGTGAATAGTGCTGCAATAAATATGGCAGTACAGATATATCTTCCATATACTGATGTTTTGGGTCTATATCTAGCAGTGGTATAGCTGAATCATATAGTAGTTATATTTTTAGTTTTTTAAGGAACCTCCAATTTGTTCTCCACAGTGGCTGTATTAATTTACATTCCCAATGATAGTATATCCGTTTTTCATTTTCTCCACATCCTCACCAGCATTTGTTATTGCCTGAATTTTGAATATTAATAAAAGCCATTTTAACTGAGGTAAGGTGATATTTCATTGTATTTGCATTTATCTGATGACCAATAATGTTGGGCACATTTTCATATACTTGTTTGCCATTTGTGTGCCTTCTTTTGAGAAACGTATAGTCTTTTTCTTTTTTTTGCCTAGTTTTAATTGGATTATGTCCTATGGAGTTATTTTATCTTCTTCTATACTCTGCTTATTAATCCCTTTTCAGATGGGGAGTTTGTGAATATTTTCTCCTATTCTGTGGGTTATCTCTTCATGCTGTGCACTGTATTTCTTGCTGTACAGAAGCTTTTTAACTTGACATGATCCCATTTGTCCATTTATGCTTTTATTGTCTGTGCTTGTTTGATATTGCTAAAGAAATCTTTGCCTATCCCAATGTCCCAGAGAGTTTCATAGTGTTTTCTTTTAGTAGATTTATAGTTTAAGGTCTTGTATTTAAGTATTCAGTTTATATTGGTTTGATTTTTGTATATGGCAAAAGATATCCATATGCAGAAGAATAAGTTTTCTCAGTACCATTTACTAAAAAGACTGTCTTTCCCCAATATAGGTTCTAGGCATGTTTGTTAAAGATGAGTTCACCGCAGACATATAAATTTGTTGCAGGGTTTTCTATTTTGTTCAACTGGTGTATGTGTCTGTTTTTATTCCAGTACCATGCTGTTTTGGTTACTAGAGCTATGTAGTAAAACATAAAGTTAGATGTATTAGTCCATTCTTGCATTGCTATAAAGAAATACCTGAGACTGGGTCATTTATAAAAAATAGGTTTAATTGGCTCCTGATTACACAGGCTGTACAGGAAGCAATAAAGCATTTGCTTCTGGGGCAGCCTCAGGGAGTTTCTACTCATGATGGCAGGCAAAGCAGGAGCAGGCACCTAACATGGCAGAAGCAGGACCAAGGGAGGCAGGATGTGCTATACACATTTAAACAAGATCTTGTGAGAACTCACTCACTATATAGTAACAAGAAGGGATAATGCTAAACCATTCATGAGATCTCCACCCCCATGACCCAATAAACTCCCACCAGGCCTTTTATCCAACATTATGGATTACAATTCAACATGAGATTTGAGAAGGGATGAAGATCCAAACTGTATTATTCCTCCCCAGGCCACTCCCAAATCTCATGTCCTTCTGACATTTCAAAATACAATCATGACTTCTCAACAGTCCTCCAAAGTCTTAACGCATTTCAGCATTAACTCAAAAGCCCAAAGTCTCATTGGAGACAAGGCTAGTCCCTTCTGCCTATGAGCCTATAAAATTTTTTTTTTTAAAAGTTAGTTACCCCCAAGATACAATGAAGATACAGGTATTGGATAAATACTTCTGTTCCAAAAGGGAGAAATTGGTCAAAGAAAGGGGATACAGGCCTCATGCAAGTCTGAAACCCAGTGGGTCAGTCATTAAATCTTAAAGCTTCAAAATAATCTCCCTTAACTCCATGTCTTACATCCAGAGCACACTGGTGTAAGGGGTGGGCTCCCAAGGCCTTGGGCAGCTCCACCCCTGTGATTTGCAGGGCTTAGCCTTGGAAGCTGGTCTCACTTGTTGGTGTTGAGTGGCTGTGGCTTTTCCAGGCACAGGGTGCAAGCTATCAATGGATATGCCATTCTTGGGTCTGGAGTATGATGGCCCTCTTCCCACAGCTCCACTAGGCAATGCCCCCATGGGGACTCTGCAAGGGGACTTCAACCCCACATTTCGCCCTTTGCATTGTATTAGTAGAGGTTCTTCATGAGGGCTCCACCTCTGCAGCAGGCTTCTGCCTGTACATTCAGGATTTTCCATACATCCTCTGAAATCTAGTTGGAGGCTGTAAGCTTCAACTCTTGCATACTGTGCCCCCGCAGGCTTAAAACCCTGTAAAGGCCACCAAGGCTTATGGTTTACACTTCCTGAAGCAGCAGCCTGAACTATACTTGTGTCCCTTTGATCCATTGCTGGAGCTGGAGTACCTGGAATCCACAGGTCCATGTCCAGAGGCTTTACAAGACAATGGGGACCTGTAATGGGCCCAAAAAACTATTCAGTCCTTCTAGGCCTCCAGGTCTCTGACGGAAGGGCCTGCCATGGCAGTCTCTGAAATGCCTTTAAGGCATTTTTCTCATTGTCTTGTCTATTAGTACTTGGCTCCCTTTTACTTATGCAAATTTCTGTAGCCTGCTTGAGTTCATCCCTTGAAAATGGGTTTTTCTTTCCTACCACATGGCAAGGCTGCATTTTTTTTAAAACTTTTATGCTCTGCTTCCTCTTTAAGTATAAGTTCCAAATTTACAGCATTTGTTTGTTCATGCATACGACGTGGGTTGTAAGAAGCAGCCAGGTCACGTCTTGCATATTTTATTGCTTAGAAATTTCTTCTGCCAAATACCCTAAATTACCACTCTAAGGTTCACAATTTCGCAGATCCCTAGGGCAAGTACACAATTCCACCAGGGTTTTTACTAACACATAACAAAAGTGACTTTTACTTCAGTTTCCAATAAGTTTCTCATCTCCATCTGAGACCTCATCAGCCTGTACTTTACTGTCTATATCATTGTCAGCACTTTGGACACAACCATTTAAAGAGTCTGTAAAAAGTTCTAAAATTTCCCTCATCTTTCTATATTGTTCTGAGCCCTTTTAACTCTTCCAGCCTCTTCCCATTACCCAGTTTCTTATATATGTATATGTATCATGGAATACTACTCAGCTATAAAAAGGAATAAAATAATGGCATTCATAGGAACCTGCATAGAATTGGAGACTATTATTTTAAGTTAAGTAACTCAGGAATGGGAAAGCAAGCATATGCGGGAGCTAAGCTATGAGAATGCAAAAGCGTAAGAATGATACATTGGACTTTGACGATTTGGGGAAAAGAGTGGGAAAGGGGTGAGAGGTAAAAGACTACACATTGGGTACAGTGTACACTGCTTGGGTGATAGGTGCACCAAATCTCAGAAATCACCACTAAAGACTTATTCATATATATATAAATTTATATGTATAACTTATTCATATATATTCATAATTTTTATATACATATATACATTTTTCTTTTTTTTTTTTTTTTTTTTTTGAGACGGAGTCTTGCTCTGTCGCCCAGGCTGGAGTGCAGTGGCCGGATCTCAGCTCACTGCAAGCTCCACCTCCCGGGTTTACGCCATTCTCCTGCCTCAGCCTCCCGAGTAGCTGGGACTACAGGCACCCGCCACCTTGCCCGGCTAAGTTTTCATATTTTTTTTTTAGTAGAGACGGGGTTTCACCATGTCAGCCAGGATGGTCTCGATCTCCTGACCTCGTGATCTGCCCGTCTCGGCCTCCCAAAGTGCTGGGATTACAGGCTTGAGCCACCGCGCCCGGCCACATTTTTCTTTATCCACTTGTTGATTGATGGGCATTTGGACTGGTTCCAGATTTTTGCAGTTGCAAATTGTGCTGCTATAAACATGTGTATACAAGTTTCTTCTTTGTATAATGACTTATTTTCCTCTGGGTAGATACCAAGTAGTGGGATTGCTGGATCTGCATTTTGTCTTTAAGGAATCTTCACACTGTTTTCCATAGTGGTTGTACTAATTTACCTTCCCAACAACAGTGTAAAAGGGCTCCCTTTTCACTGCATCCATGCCAACATCTTTTTTTTTTTTTTTTTTTTTTTTTACTTTTTTATTACGGCCATTCTTGCAGGAGTGAGGTGGTATTGCATCGTGGTTTTGACTTGCGTTTCCTGATAATTAGTGATGTTAAACATTTTTCCATATGCTTGTTTGGCCACTTGTATATCTTTTGAGAATTGTCTATTCATGCCCTTAGCCCACTTTTTGATGGGATTGTTTGTTTTTTCCTTCCTGACTTGTTTGCATTCCTTGTAGATTCAGGTGTATAGATTGTGAAGATTATCTCCCACTCTGTGGGTTGTCTATTAATGCTGCCGATTATTTATCAGAAGATTCTTAGTTAAATTAAGTCCACCTGTTTATCCTGGTTTTTGTTGCATTTGTTTTGGAGTTCTTGGTCATGAAGTCTTTGCCTAAGCTAATGTCTAGAAAGGTTGTTCTGATGTTATCTTCTAGAATCTTTACAGTTTCAGGTCTTAGATTTAAGTCTTTGATCCATATTGAATTGATTTTTGTATAAGGTTAGAGATGAGGATCCAGTTTTATTCTTCAAAATGTGGCTTGCCAATTATCTCAGCACCATTTGTTGAATAGGGTGTCCTTTCCCCACTTTATGTTTTTGTTGGCTTTGTCCAATATCAATTGGCTGTAAATAATTGGCTTTATTTCTGAGTTCTCTGTTTTGTTCCACTGGTCTGTGTGCCTATTTTTATACCAGTACCATGCTGTTTTGGTGACTCTGGCCTTATAGTATAGTTTGAAGTTGGGTAATGTGACACCTCCAGTTTTGTTATTTTTGCTTAGTCTTGCTTCAGCTATCCAGATTCATTTTTTGTTTCATATAAATTTTAGGATTTTTTTTTCTAGTTTAGTGAAAAATGGTGGTGGTATTTTGAGAGCAATTGCATTGAATTTGTAGGTTGCTTTTGGCAACATGGTCATTTTCACAATATTGATTCTACCCATCCATGAGCATGGAATGTATTTTCATTTGTTGTGTCATCTATGATTTATTTCAGCAGTGTTTTGCAGATTTTCTTGTAGAGGTCTTTCACTTCCTTGGTTAGGTATGTTACTAAGTATTTTATTTTATTGTTTGGAACTATTGTGAAAGGGATTAAGTTCTTGATTTGATTCTCCCCTTGGTTGCTGTTGGTGTGTAGCAGAGCTACTGATTTACTTACATTAATTTCGTATCCTGGAACTTCGCCAAATTTATTTATCAGTACTGGGAGCGTTTTGGAGAAGGCTTTAGGGTTTTATAGGTATACAATCATATCATCAGAAAACACCAACAATTTGACTTCCTCTTTACTGATTTAGATGCCATTTATTTCTTTCTCTTTTCTGATTGCTGTGGCTAGGACTCCCAGTACTATTTTAAACAGAAGTGGCAAAAGTGGGCATCCTTGTCTTGTTCCAGTTCTCAGAAGGAATGATTTCAACTTTTTTCCATTCAGTATAATGTTGGCTGTGGATTTGTTCTAGAGGGCTTTTATTACCTTGAAGTATGTCACTTCTATGCTGATTTTGCTGAGGATTTTACTTGCAAAGGGATGCTGAGTTTTGTCAAATGCTTTTTCTGCATCTATTGAGATGATCATGTGATTTTTGTCTTTAATACATTTTATGTGGTGTATAACATTTACTGACTTTCATATGTTAAGCCATCCCTGTATCCTTGGTATGAAACCCACTTGATTATGGTGAATTATCTTTTTAATATGTTGTTGGATTTTGTTCACCAGTATTTTGTTGAGAATTTTTGCATTAATGTTTATCAGAGATATTAGTCTGTAGTTTTCTTTTGTTGTTATGCCCTTTACTGGTTTTGGTATTAGGGTGATACTGGCTTCATATAATAATTTGGGGAAGATTCTCTCTTTCCCTATCTCTTGGATGAGTGTCAATAGGACTGGTACCAATTATTCTTTGAATGTCTCGTAGAATTCAGCTGTAAATCCATTTGGTCCTGGACTTTTTTTTGGACAATTTTAAATTGCCATTTCCATTTTGCTGCTTATTATTGGTCTGTTCAGAGATTCTATATCTTTCCGGTTTAATTGATAAGGGCTGTATATTTCTAGGAATTTACCCATCTTCAGGTTTTTTGGTTTATGCACATAAAGCTGCTTATAGTAGCCTTGAATAATCTTTTGTATTTCTGTGGTATAAGTTGTAGTATTTCCTGTTTCATTTCTAATTAAGCTTATCTGGATCTTCTCTCTATTGTTCTTGGTTAATCTTGCTAATGGTTTATCACTTTTATGGATTTTTTTTCAAAGAACCAGCTTTTTTTCATTTTTATTTTTTATTTTGTTTCAATTTCATTTAGTTCTGCTCTGATCTTTGTTATTTCTTTTATTCTGCTGGATTAGAGTCTGGATTGTTCTTGTTTCTCCAGTTTCGTCATGTGACCTTAGATTTTCTGTTTGTGCTTTTTCAGACTCTTGTTAAAATGAAGTCTTACTCTGTTGCCCAGGCTGGAGTGCAGTGGAGTAATCTCAGCTCACTGCAACCTCTGCCTTCTAGATTCAAGCGAATCTCCTGGCTCAGCCTCCCACATAACTGAGATTACAGGCATGTACCACCATGCTCAGATAATTTTTCTATTTTTAGTAGAGACACAGTTTCACCATATTGGCCAGGCTGGTCTCGAACTCCTGACCTCAAGTGATACCCCTACCTTGTCCTCTCAAAGTGCTGGGATTACAGTCATGAGCCATCGTGCCCAGCCACTTTTAGATTTTTTGATGTAGGCTTTTAAGGCTATGAACTTTTCTCTTAGCACCACTTTTGCTGTATTCCAGAGGTTTTGATTGGTTGTGTCACTGTTATTGCTCAGTTCAAAGAATTTTTAAATTTCTCTATTGGTTTCATCACTGACTCAATGATGATTCAGGAGCAGGTTATTTAATTTCCATGTACTTGCATGGTTTTGGGAGTTCCTTTTGGAGTTGATTTCCAATTTTATTCCACTGTGGTCTGAGAGAGTACTGGACATAATTTAAATTTTCTTAAATTTACTGAGACTTGTTTTGTGACCAATCATATGGTCTATTTTGGAGAATGTTTCATGTGCTGATGAATAGAATGTATATTCTGCAGTTGCTGAGTAGAATGATCTGTAGATATCTGTTAAGTCTATTTCTTGTAGGATATAGTTTAAGTCTATTGTTTCCTTGTTGACTTTCTGTCTTGATAACCTGTCTAGGGCTGTCAGTGGAGTATTGAAGTCCCCCACTATCACTGTGTTTCTGTCTATTTCATTTCTTAGATCTAGCAGTAATTGTTTTATAACTTTGGGACCTCCAATGTTAGATGCATATATATTTAGAATTGTGACATTTTCCTGTTAGACTCATCCTTTTATCATTATATAATGTCCCTCTTTGTCTTTTTAAACTGCTGTTGCTTTAAAGTGTGTTTTGTTTGATATAAGAATAGCTACTCCCGCTCGCTTTTGGTGTCCAATTGTATGGAATATCTTTTCCACTCCTTTACCTTAAGTTTATGTGAGTCCTTATGTGTTAGGCATGTCTCCTGAAGACTGCAGAAACTTTGTTGGTGAATTCTTATCCATTCTGCAATTCTGTATTTTTTAAGTGGAGTATTTAAACCATTTCCATTCAATGTTAGTATTAACATGTGAGGTACTCTTCTATTCATTATGCTATTTGTTGCCTAAATGCCTTTTTTTTTTTTTTTTTTTGAGACAGAGTTTCACTTTTGTTGCGCAGGCTGGAGTGTGCAATGGCACCATCTTGGCTCGCTGCAACCTCTGCCTCCTGGGTTCAAGCAATTCTCCTGCCCCAGCCTCCCAGGTAACTGGGATTACAGGTACCTGCCACCACATGCAGCTAATTTTTTGTATTTTAAGTGGAGATGGGGTTTCATAATGTTGTCCAGGCTGGTCTTGAACTCCTGACCTCAGGTAATCTGCCCACCTCCCCTCCCAAAGTGCTGAGATTACAGGCGTGAGCCACTGTGCCCAGTTCCTGAATGTCTTTTTTATATTATTGTGTTATTGTTATATAGGTCCTATGCGATTTATGCTTTAAAGATGCTCTATTTTGGAGTATTTTGAGGATTTGTTTTAAGATTTTAAGCTCCTTCTAGAAGTTCTTGTAGTGCTGGCTTAGTAGTGGCAAATTCTCTCAGTATTTGTTTGTCTGAAAAAGACTATCTTTCTTTCATTTATAAAGCTCAGTTTTGCTGGATACAAAATTTTTGACTGACAATTGTTTTGTGTAAGTTGGCTACAAATAGGACCCCAATATCTTCTAGCTTGTAGGGTTTCTGCTGAGCAATCTGCTGTTAGTATGATAGGTTTTACTTTGTAGATTACCTGATGCTTTTTCCTCACAGCTCTTAAGATTTTTCCTTCTTCTTGTTTTTAGATAACCTGCTGATTATGTGCCTAGGTGATTATCTTTTTGCAATAATTTTCCCAGATTTTCTTTGAACTTCTTGATATCTAGGTCTCTAGCAAGGCTGGGGAAGTTTCCCTTGTTTATTTCTTCAAATATGTTTTCCAAACTTTTAGATTTCTCCTTTTCCTGAGGAATGCCCATTATTATTAGGTTTGGATGTTTAACATAGTCTCAAACTTCTTGGAGACTTTGTTCATTTTTAAAAATTCTTTTTTCTTTGTCTTTGCTGGATTGGGTTAATTGAAAGTCTTGTCTTCAAGCTCTGAAGCTTTTTCTTCTGCTTGTTTGATTCTATTGCTGAGACTTTACAGTGAATTTTGAATTTATCTTAGTGTTGTCTTGATTTCTAGAAATTCTTATTGTTTTTATTTTTACTTGTGCTATTTTACTGAATAATTTTCATTTCATATCCTGATTTTTTTTTTAATTTCTCTAAGTAGAAGACTGATATGATCTTTTTGGGGTATTTGTTTTTGCTCTTCTGGGTCTAGCCACACAGCAGAGCTACTGGGTTCCAGGCTGGTACTAGGGAGTGTCTGCAAAGAGTCCTGTGATGTTATCTGTCTTCAGGTCTTGCAGCCATGGATACCAGCGCCTGCTTCAGTGGAGGTAGCAGGGAAGTGAATTGGACTCTCTGAGGGTCCTTTGTTGTGTTTTTGTTTAGTGTGCTGGTTTTGTCTTAGTTGACCTCCAGCCAGAAGGTGGTACTTTCTAGAGCTCATCAGTTGTGGTCCTATAGGAAGTATGCAAACTTGTCCTAGAGAACACCTGGTTAAGTATTCAGGTTTCTCAGGCAGTGGGTAGGGCCATTGAGCTCCCAAGAGATTATGACCTTTGTCTTCGGCTACCAGGGCAGGTAGACAAAGACCATCAGGTGAGCACAGGGATAGCTGTGTCTGAGCTCATGCTCTTCTTGGATGGGGCTTGCTGTGGCTGCTGTGGGGGATGAGGTTGTGGTTTTCAGTTCAATTGAATTATATTTCCAGGGGGATTATGACTGCTTCTGCTGAGTCATACATGCCACCAGGGAAGTGAGGGATAGCCAGAAGTCACAGACCTCACCCTGTTCCCATGCAGCTCACAGTCCTAAAGGCCTGTCTCATGAGTCTATTTTCAGGCAGCCAGAAACCAGGGCTAAGAACTTGCCTCAGACCACGAGCCTCTCCACTGAGACGGCAAGCAGATTCACCATTTTTTTCAGTGTCTCAGGGAGCCTGCAGCAGTGATCCAGTTTCTTTAAATGGTCTGTGGGTTCTCTCAGCTTTCCTGGTATGCTCCTTTGCTAGTTCTTGGAGCAAACATTTACAATGTGAGTCTCCACACACTGCTCTGTTTATCCAAGTGAGAGCTGCAAGCGGGTCCTGCCTCCTATCTGCAATCTTAAGCATTATCCTATAAATGATCTTTTAAATGTGTAGTTGAATTAAGTTTGCTAGTATTATTTTGAGAAACTTTGTATCAGTATTTATCAGTGATATTGCCCTGTCTTTGTCTGGTTTGGGTATCAGAGTCATAATGGTCTTGTAGAATAAGTTTGGAAGTATTCTTTTTTGATCTAATTTTCAGAAGAGTTTGAGTAGAATTGATATTGGTTAGTCTTTAAATGGTTGGTAAAAATCAGCATTAAAGCCATCACATCCTGGGCTTTCCTTTGCTGAGAGATTATTTATTATGGCTTTGATCTTGTTATCTTGTTACTTTTGATTGGTCTCTTCAGGTTTTGCGGTCTTTATGGTTCTATTTTGGTAGATTTTATGTGTCTAGAAATTTGTGTATGTCTTCCAGGTTTTTTAATTTATTGGCATATTGTTGCTCATAGCAACCTCTAATGATCCTTTGAGTTTCTGGGGTCTCAGTTGTAATGTCTCTTTTTCACCTCTGATTTTATTTATTTGGGTCTCCTCTGTCTTTTCTTTTTGTATTTTTTAGTTAGCCTGTCTAAAGGTATGCTAATTTTGTTTACCTTTTTAAAACACCAATTTTTCATTTCATTAATCTTTTGTATTGTTTTGTTCATTTCAATTTTATTTTTTTTCTGGTGTTTATTATTTCTTTTCCTTTACTATTTTTAAGTTTCATTTTTTCTTCATCAGTAAATTGTTTATTTATAGTTTTTCTACTTTTTTTGTTGTAGATGCCGATAGCTGTAAAATTTCCACTTAGTATGGTTTTTACTATATATCACATAGGTTATGTTATCTTGTGTTTCTATCATGATTGGTGTTAAGAAATTTTTTAATTTTCTTTTTTATTTCTCCATTGACCCACTGCTTATTTAGGAGAACATTGCTTAAATTTCATCTGGTTTTATAGTTTCCAAAATTCCTCTTGTTATTGATTTATAGTTTTACTCCATTGTGGTCAGTGAAGATAATTGATATAACTTCAACTTTTGTGTCTTTAAACACTTGTTTTGTGACCTAACATATGGTCTGTCCTTGAGAATGATTCATGTGTTACAGTCATTAAATAAATCATCTGGTCTATAGTGCAACTTAAGTTTATTATATTTTTGTTGATTTTTCTGTCTGGATGATCTGTCCAGTGCCTAAAGTGAAGTGTTAATTTCCCAAGTTATTTTGGTACTTGGGTCTAGCTATCTATTTAACTCTAATATTGGCTTTATATACCTTTGTCCTCTACTGTTTGGTGCATATGATGTACTTATAATTATTATATCCTTCTGCTGAGTTGACTTGTTTATTATATAGTAACATTTTTTCTCTTTTTTTAGTTTTTGTCTTGAAAACTATTTTGCCTGATATAATTATCATTACTCTTGCTCTTTTTGCTTGTTTCCTTTGGCATGGATTACCTTCTTTTATTTCTTTATGTTCAGTCTATGTGTGTCTTTGTAGGTGAGTGTGTCTCTTGCAGGCAACAGATTATTGGGTTCTGTTTCTTTTTAAAAATTCATCCAACCACTCTGTCTTTTGATTGGAGAGTTTACTCCATTTACATTTGATGTTATTCTTGATAAATAAAGACTTAATCCTGCCGTTTTTAATTTTTTTTTTTTTTCTGGTTGTTTTGTGATCTTCTCTTCCTTCTTCTTTTTCCTTCCTGTCTTTATTTTAATCAAAGTAATTTTCTCTCATGGCTTGACATAATTTCCTGCTTTTTTGTGTGTATTCATTGCATGTTTTTCGATTTGAGGATACCAAGAGGCTTGCAAATACTATCTTGTAACCCATTATTTTAAGCTGATAACAACTTAACAATGTTTGCATAAACAAAAAGCAAAAAGTAAACGAATACAAATTTTATATTACCTTCATCCTCTCATTTTCTTACTTTTTGTTGTTTATATTTATATCTTTTTGTATAGTCTGTGTCCTGAAATGTTGCTGTAGTTATTATTTTTGATACATTCATCTTTTAGTCTTTCTACTCAAGATATAAACTGTTTGCATACCAGAATTATAGTGTTATAATACTGTGTGTTTTTCTGTGTAGTTACTATTACCAGGTGTTTTTGTTCCTTCACATGATTTCTTATAGGTCACTAATGTCCTTTTCTTTCAGATTAAAGGACTCCCTTTACTATTTCTTGTAAGGCATGTGTTGATGAAATCCCTCAGCGTTTGTTTATCTGGAAAAGTCTTTATTTCTCCTTTATGGTTGAAGGATTTTTTTTTTCTGGATATACTCTTCTAGAGTAAAGGGTTTTTTGTTTTGTTTTGTTTTGTTTTCCTTTAGCACTTTAAATATGTCATGGTACTATGTTCTGGCCCGTAAGATTTCCACTGAAATATGTTGTCAGATATATTTAAGCTTCATTGTATATTGTTTCTTTTCTCTTGGTGCTTTTATAATTCTTTGTCTTTGACCTTTGGAAATTTGATTATTAGATGAATTGAGGTAGTCTGTTGGTTAAATCTGCTTGATGTTCCATAACCTTCTTGTATTTGAATATCAATATTTGTATTAGTTTGTTCTCACACTGCTCTAAAGAAATGCCTGAGACTGCGTAATCATAGCAGCTTCTGCTTCTAAGGAGGCTCCAAGAAGCTTCCAATCATGACAGAAGGCAAAGGGGAAACAAGACATCTTATGTGGCAGGAGCAAGAGAAAGAGGGGTACAGTGCTACACACTTTAAAACAAAAGGACAGCATGAAGTGGATGGTGCTAAACCATTCATAAAAAACTGCCCCCATGATCCAATCACCTCCCACCAGGCCCCACCTCTAACACTGGGGACCGCAATTTGACATGAGAATTGGGTGGGGCCATAGATCCAAACCATACCAATATCTTTTTTCTCTATTTGGGAAGTTCTCTGTTATTATCTCTTTGAATAAATTTTCTACCCTGATTTCTCTTTCTACCTTGCATTTAAGGCCACTAACTCTTAGATTTGCCCTTTGGGGACTATTTTCTAGCTTTTGTGGGAGTGCTTTATTTTTTAAAAATGCGTGTACTTTGTCTTCTCAGACTGTGTTTGTTTTCAAGTAACTTGTCTTCAAGTTCTCTAATTTTTTTGTTTGATCAATTATGCTTTTGTGAGACTCTGATGTATTCTTCAGTATGTCAGTTGCATTCCTCAACTTCAGAATTTCTGTTTGGTTCTTTATGCTTATTTAAGTCTCCTCAGTCTACCTGACAGAATTTTGAATTCTTCCTCTGTGTTATTTTTAATTTCCTCTAGTTTCCTCAAAACAGGTATTTTGTGTTCTTTATCCGAAGTGTTACACATCTTTGTCTGTCCAAGATTGGTTCTTGGTGCTTTATTTAGTTTGTTTGGTGAAGTTATGTTTCCCCAGGTAGTCTTAATGCTTGTGAATGTGTGATGGTTTCTGAGTATTGAAGGTTTAGGTATTCATTGTAGCCTTTGCAGTCTCTGATTCATTGTAGCTTTTGCAGTCTCGGATTGTTTTTACCCAGCCTTCTTATGATGGCTTTCCATATATTTGATGGAACTCAGGTGTTTTGATCCAAGTTTTCAATAATTGTAGTCATATCTGCATTTGTTAGTACCCCAAGCTCAGTAATGATGTGGCACTTGCAGACCTGTAGAGACCTACTCGATGGTCTTGGATAGAATCCAGATTTCTCTGGATTACCGGGCAGAGGCTCTTGTTCTCTTTCCTTATGTTATCCCAAAGAAACAGAGCCTCTCTTTCTGTCCTTAGGTATCTGGAGCTGTGAGAGGGGTTACGCAGGTACCCCGGTGGTCACCATTACTGGGATTGTGTGAGGTCAGGCCTGAAGCCAGCACATTATGCAGTTTTGCTCAAGGTCTGTGGTAATCACTACCTGTCTACTGCCTGTGATTGTTCAAGGCCCTTGTGCTCTACAATCAGCAGATGGTGAAGTCAAACAGGCTTGTCTCCCTCAGGGCAATGAGTTTCCCCAGTTACAGACCAGCCCACAGATGCCTTTCAGGAGTCATGGCACATAGGCTGAAACCTTAGGACTCTGCGTGGTACTTTTTTCTATTGTGGCTCAGCTGGCACCCTAGCCACAAATCAAAGTTTTTTTCACTCTTCCCTTTCCTTTCCACAGGCAGAGGAGTCTCTATCCATGGCCACCACCACTCCAGTCCCATGGCAAGTACTACCCATTTACTGCCAGTATTCATTCAAGACCCAAATGGTTTTCATTCAGCTTGTGGTGAATGCTGCCAGGCCTGGAATACTCCCTTAAGGTCATTTGGCTTCCCTCTAGCCTAGGGCATATTCCTGAAATGGTATCTAAGAGCTAAGTCCTGGAATCAAGGACCCCAAGGGCCCTTGGTGCTCTACCCCTTTGTGGCTGAGCTGGTTCCTAAGCTGCAAGACAAAGTTCCATTTACTCTTTTATCTCCTTTTCTCAAGCAGAAGGAGAATCTCCTCATAGCCACCACAGGTCTTACTGTACTTGGCAACTTCTGAAACCATCTCAATACATCTCTGAGTCTCACTTAAGATCCACAGTGAGTACCTTTTTTTTTTTTTTTTTTGGCCACTGCTTCAGATTCTTCAGGGCACAAGGTCTGTGTAGTCAGCAGGTAGTGGATCTTGCCAGGACTGAGTCCTTCCATTCATTGCAACAGGTTCCATTCCGGTGAAGGGAATGTTTATAAATGTGATCCAGGAGCTAGAGTGTGAAATGGGTTCCTCAAGACTCTGCATGGTATTCTATCCTACTCTGGCTGAGCTGGTTTTCAAGTTGGAAGACAATGTTCTTTTTAGTCTTCCCTCTCTTCTCCTCAGGTGGCAGGGTGGTAGAAGGAGTTTCTCCTATAAGGGTTAACTTTGCTGTCTGAGGTTGGAAGAAAACTGGTGTAAGCACTCTCTTGTCCACTCCAGCTTGTGTTTCACTGGGTTGTGTGTCCCCCAAGTCCACTCACTCTGAGGCCAACACAGCAACATGACTTGCCCCGAAATTGCAGTCCTTGTAGCCTAGACTGCCTTTCAAGTTTATTTAAAACCCCAGAGCACTATAGCCCACAATGGTAATGCTTTCTGGAATTCAGGTTCCAACTAGTATGATGGGTGGGTGATTCCCCTCTGGCTATATCTGGTCGAAACACTCCCTTCATGGGCACCAGTTGATTTCTGCCCCGTGTTGCTTTCTACTGTGACAGGAAAGCACTGAGTTCCTGTGCATGGTTCCACTGTGATTCCTCTCCCTAAAGTACACAGATTCTCTCTCATTGCCACACGGCCACTGTCAAGGGATGAGGGATGGATAGCATTAGCAATTCAAGATGGTCTTTTCTCTCCTTTTTAGTGCCCCTTTTAGTGATATAAAGTTAAAGCTAGGTACTGTGATTGTTCATTTGAGTTTTGGTTTTAATAAATGTGCTTTTTTATGTGAATAGTTGCTGAATTTGTTTTTGTTGCAGGGAGGAAGATCAGTGAAAACTTTTGTTAACCCATCTTGCTCCATGTCCCATTGATTTTATCAATTTTTTATGGTTGCATTGTATTTCATGTTGTGTATATACCACACTATTTTTATCCAATCATGCATTGATGAAGAGTTAGGTTGATTCCATGACTATCTTATTGTGAATAGCATTGTGATAAACATAAATTTGGGTGTCTTTTTTATGTAATAATTTTTTCTTTTGGGTAGATGTCCAAAGAACTACCATAGAAATGGTAGTTCTATGTTTAGTTCTTTGAGATAGCTCCATACTTTTCCCATAGATGTTGTATCAATTTACATTCTCACCAATAGTGTGGGAAACAAAAGGTGATCTTTTCTCTACCACAACATCTGTTCTTTTTTTATTTTTAAATAACACCCTTGCTCTCTGATGTAAGACGATATCTTATTTTGGTTTTACTGCATTTTTCTGATGATTAGTGATGTTGAATACTTTTAATAGGTTTGTTGCCCACTTGTATGTCTTATTTTTTAAAAAGTCTGTTCATGTTCATTTCCCATTTTTAAATGGGATTTGTTTTCTTCTTGTTGAG
Source organism: Mandrillus leucophaeus (assembly GCF_000951045.1). NCBI lineage: Eukaryota > Metazoa > Chordata > Mammalia > Primates > Cercopithecidae > Mandrillus > Mandrillus leucophaeus. The sequence goes on along the minus strand of NW_012107731.1, from coordinate 126,976 downwards.
TTTTTGAAGTTCATCATAGACTCTGGATATTAGTCTTTTGTCAGAGGCATAATTTGCAAATATTTTATCCCATATTTTACACTGTCTGTTTAGTCTGTTGATTATTATTTTTTGCTGTGCAGAAGCTTCTTAGTTTGATTAAGTCCCATTTGTCTATTTTTGCTTCTTTTGCATTTGCTTTTGGGGTCACAGTCATAAATTGTTTGGCTACACCAATGTCCTAAAAGGTATTTCCTAGGTTTTCTTCTAGGACTTTATAGTTTTAAGTCTTAGATTTAGGTCTTAATTCACCTTGAGTTAACTTCTGTATATGGTGGGAGATAGTGATCTAGTTTTATTCTTCTTCATGTGGCTAGAAAATTTTTCTAGCACCATTTAATAAAATGCAAGTTTTTCCCATTGTTTAGTTTTGTCAACCTTGTCAAAGATCAGTTGGTTGTTGGTGCACAACTTCATTTCTGGGTTCTCTATTCTGATCTGTGTGTCTATTTTTGGACCAGGACCATACCATTTAAGTCACTGTTGCTTTGTAGTATTATTTGAGGTCAGATAATGTAATTACTCCAACTATTTTCTTTTTGCTTAGGGTTGCTTTGGCTATTCAGGCTCTTTTTTGGTTCCTTATGAGCTTGGGGTTGCTTTGGCTATTCAGGCTCTTTTTTGGTTCCTTATGAGTTTTGTGATTGTTTTTTCTAATTCTGTGAAAAAATGACATCAGTTGTTTTGACAGAAATTATGTTGAACCTGTAGATTGCTTTGGGCAGTATGGTCATTTTATATTGATTCTTTCAATCCATAAGTATGAAATGTTTTTCAATTTGTTTGTGTCATCTATGGTTTCTTTCATTAGTGTTTTGTAGTTCTCCTTGTAGGAGCTTTCACCTCTGTATTAGTCCATTTTTTACACTGCTGATAAAGACCTACCTGAGACTGGTTAATTTATAAAGGTAAATAGGGTTAAATGGACTTTTCTGGGGAGGCCTCACAATCATGGTGGAATGCAAGGAGAGGCAAGTCACATCTTACATGAATGGCAGCAGGTAAAAAGAGCTTGTGCAGGGAAACTCCTTCTTATAAAACCATCAGGTCTCCTGAGATGTTATTCACTATCATGAGAACAGCATGGGAAAGACCTGTCCCTATGATTCAATTACCTGTCACTGGGTCCCTCCCACAACATGTGGGAATTCAAGATGTGATTTTGGTGGGGACACAGCCAAACCATATCAACCTCTTTGGTTAATTATATTTCTTTCTATTTTATTTTTTGTGTGTGGCTCTCATAAATGGGTTTGAGATCTTCATTATTTCTCAGCCTGTATAGTGTTGGTGTATGGAAATGCTAATATTTTTACATTGACTGTGTATCCTAAAACTTTATTGAGGTCAGTCATCCAGTCTAGGAGTCTTTTGAAAAAGTCTGTAGGATTTCTTAGATATAAGATCATGTCATAAGCAAACAGAGCTAATTTGACTTTCTATATTTTTTTTTCAATTTGGATGACTTTTATTTTTTTCACTTGCTTGAATGCTCTAAGATTTTGAGTACCATGTTGAAAAGGAGTGGTGAATGTCAACATCCTTGTCTGGTTCTAATTCTTAGTGAGAATATTTTCAATATTTTTCCACTCAGTATGATGTAGTCTGTGGGTTTGTCACAGATGGCTCTTATTATTTTGAAGTATGTTCCTTCAATGTCTAGTTTATTAAGGGTTTTTTATCATAAGGGAATGTTGGATTTTATTAAATACTTTTAATACATCTTTTTAGATGCTCATAACATTTTTGTTTCTAATTCTGTTTATGTGGTGAATCACTTTCATTGATTTGCAAATATGCAATTGTAGTTGAATTCCTGGAATAAATTTCACTTCATCATGATAAATTATCTTTTTGATGTGCTCATGGATGGTTTGCTAATATTTTGTTTAGGATTTTTGTGTTCACATTAATCAAAGCTATTATCCTGTAGCTTCCTTTCTTTGTGATGTCCTTGCATGATTTTGGTATCAGGGTGATACTGTTTTGAAGAATGACTTAGTGGGGAATGTCTCATCCTTGATTATTTGAAATAGTTTTAGTAAGATTGGTACTCATTCTTCCTTATATCTGGTAAAATTTGGCTGTAAATTTATCTGGCCATGGGCTTATTTTATGTTGGAAGGTTTTTTAAAATTACCAATTCACATTCAATACATATTGGTTTGTTCATGATTTCTATTTCTTCCTGATTCAATCTTGGGAGGTTGTATATTTCCAAAAATTTATCTATTTCTCCTAGGTTTTCTAGTTTGTGCACAGAGATGTTTATAGTAATCTCTGATGATCTTTTGTATTTATGTGATATCTGTTGTCATGTCACCTTTAATATATCTAATTGTGTTTTAAAATTTTCTTACTCTTTTTTCTTGGTTAAACTAGCTAGCAGTCTATTGATTTTGTTTATCCTCTAAAAAAACCTAATTTTTTGTTAATCCATTTTTTTGGTCTTAATTTTATTTAGTTCTGTTCTGATATTTTTTATTTTTTTCCTTTATGTTAGCTGTTGGTTTGGTTTGTTCTTGCTTTTATAGTTCCTTGAAGTGTAGTGTTAGGTTGTTAATGTGAGATCTTTCTATCTTTTTGATGTAGGCATTTATTACTAAAAAATTTTCTCAGCACTGCTTTCACTATATCCCAGACATCTTGGTATGTTGTATCTGTAATTTATTTGTTTCAAAAATTTTTTTGATTACTACCTTAATTTCATTGTTTTCTCAAAAGTCATTCAAAAGGAATTTGTTTAGTTTCTATGTACTTGTTTCCTTTTGAGAGTTTCTTTTGGTATTGATTTCTGATTTTATTTTACTGTTTTCTGAGATGATATTTGGCATTTTTTTTAATTGTTAGAGACTTACTTTGTGGACAAACATATGGTCAATATTAGAGAATGTTCTATGCAGAGTTGAGAAAAATGAACATTCAACAATTGTTAGGAAGAATGTTCTATACATGTCTATTAAGGACATTGGTGTAGAGTCGAGTTGAAGTCAAGAATTTTTTGGTTGACTTTCTGCCTCAATTACCTGTCTAGTGTTGTCAGTGTGGTGCTTAAGTCTACCACTATCATTGTATTCCTGTCAGTCACTTTTCTTAGGTCTAGTAATATGAATCTGGGTGCTCTGGTTATAGATGCATATTTACTTAGGTTAGTTAAGTACTATTGTTTTATTGAGTACTTTATCATTATGCAATTATCTTCTTTGTCTTTTTTAGCCTATTTAATCAGATTTAAGCGTGGCCACTCCCCTTTGCTTTTGTTTCTCATTTTGCTTTGAGTCTGTAGGCAACTTCATCCATATGATGGATCTTTTGTAGGTAAGAGATGGTTGAATTTTTTAAATCCAAATTACTAGCCTATATCTTTTAAATGGAGCATTTAGGCCATTTATATTCAAGGTTAATATTGATTTGTGAGATCTTGTTCCTGTCACAGTTTTGTTAGGTAATTGCTTTGTAGTCTCAATTGTATAATTGCTCTCTAGAACCTGTGAGCTTTCCAGTTACATATATTTTTTTATGATGATGAATACTTTTGTTTCCATGTTTGGAATTCTTTTGAGCAGTTCCTTTAGTATCAGTTTGGTGGTGACAAATTCCCTTAGTGTTTGGTGGTCTGGGAAAGACTTTATTTCTCCTTCATTTATGAAACATAGTTTGGCAGGATATAAAATTTTTGGCTAATGTTTCTATTTTCTTTTTTTAAAAGACAATCAAGATGGGGTCTTGCTATGTTGCTCAGGCTCGTCTTGAACTCCTGGGTTTAAGTGATCCTCCTACCTTGGCCTCCCAATGTGCTAAGATTACAGGCATGAGTCACCATACCCAGCCTATTTTTCCTTCAAGGTGGCTACAAATAGGCTCCCAATCTCTTCTGGCTTATAACATTTCTACTGAGAAATCTGCTGTTAATCTGATAGAATTTACTTTGTAAGTAATTTGGCACATCTCTCTAGCTCCTTTGAGCATTTGTTCTTGCATGTCAACCTTGGAAAGTTTGATAACTCTATTCTTTGGCGATGCTCACCTTGTATAGTATCTTCCGGATGTTCTCTGAGTCTCTTGTATCTTGATGTCTATGTCTCTAGAAAAAAATTGGAAAAATTTCCCTAAATTTTAATTCAAATATGTTTTCCAATATTCTTAGTTTTTATTCTGCTTCAGGGATATCTAGATATCATAGGTTTGGTTAATTTAAATAATCTCATATTTCTCAAGGGCTTTATTCAGGTTTTAAAATTATTTTTTCTTTTCCTTTTTTGTCTAGCTGAGTTAATTCAAAAGATCAGTCTCCAAGCTCTAAAATTTTTTCTTCTGCTTGGTTTATTCTATTGCTAAAGCTTTCCACTGTTTTTAAAAATTTTTTCAGTAAATATTCTATTTCCAGAAATTCTGCTTAGTAAAAAAACAAACAAACAAACAAACAAACAAACAAAAAACTCTCCTAAATTATTACTTTTTTGTTTATTTGTATTGGTGTTCAATTTTCTCTTGTTATTAAGCCTTCTTACTTTCCATTTCTTGATTTATTGAAGTCACTGAACTTCCTTATGCTTCATTTTTAGAATTCTTTATCTGTCATTTCAAAATTTTTGTTTAGGATTCATTGCTGGAGAACTAGTGTGATAATTTGGGGATGTTATAACATTCTGTTTCTTCATATTGCAGGATTTCTTGTACCATTTTTTCTTATCTATAGAAGGTTCAGTTCTTATTTTTATATTTACTTTTCTGAGGGTGGAATTGTTTTATTTCCCCCTTCAGAATGTGACTGTTGTCCATGTTAGGTACCATCTTTTAGGTTTTCTTCAATGTGATTTTATGAGGCCAAGACTCTGTATGAATTCCTTGGTTATGGATGGAATTAATGTAGTAGTGGTGGTCTCTCAAATGCTAGTTGTGTGTAGGTTTTAGTAGTGGTGTGTTGTGTGTGGTTAGGCTCACTGTCTCCTACAGAGATGGGAAGATATAGGTCTTGGGAGGCTTATTTTTTTCCCCCATTGCCTTGCATTTCTGTCAGCAGGAATTGTATTGGATTATGTTGTTCATTTTGCAGGCCAGTAAGTGCCTTTTGTAAGTATGACCCAGATGAGCTCTGCACAATGATGTCAGCAACTGTAAAGGGCCATGCAGTTTGATTCTCTGGCCAGTAGGTGGCATTTGAATGTGAGAGGTAATTTCAGTAATGACAGTGGAATTTTTACTTGGGCCTTGATGACTGTGGGAAGTACTGAAATGTTCCTGGTTATGAGTGGTCAGTAGAGCTCTCAAGCCTTTGTTCCATGCTCTTCTGCCATGGTGGCTGGAGAGGGCAGAGCTGGGTCGGGTTAGGTTCAGTGAGCCCACAACAAAGCTAAGGTGGGTGCAAGAACTGACCATAGTTGAGGTCTATAGGCAACTCACAGGCAGTTTGGACAACACATCAGGGAGGGTTGGAAGTGTGTTGCTTCCATCGAAGAGCCTACTCAGGAAACCAGTGGCGGCATTGGGTTTTTAGCCCATTGGTCTACAATAGGACCTCCTTAGTACCCACACTCCTGACTCAGCAGGTGTTCCTCTAGCATCTGACAACAGGCCTGCCTCATTATGCTATTGCCAAGCCATCCATGCCAAGATTGCTGAGCCTTTTTATACATTCGAGACTGTGAGACTCCTTGTAGCAGAAACCTTGGCTATCTGGTCATAATCTTTCCAGTTCAGTCTTGCAAAGCGAAGGCACCCAGCTCTTACACAGCCACACTCTTCTGAGCCACACTCTTCTCTGTTATCAGAAAGTGAGAGCCCCTCCCTCACTTGAAATCAATCCACAAATCTGATTTCCATACCCCTGGGCAGTATGCTTGACCACTGGGAAACTGGGACCAGGCCATGGGATTTGTCCTCTTGCCCTTCAGGGTCAAGCATTAGCTGTAATGTGGGGGTAAACTGCTCCCAGCATACCAACAAACCACTCAGGCAGGGCAATGGAGGCTGTGCTGTGAGTACCCCTATGTGGAAACAGCCAGGCAGGCAGCCTTGCAAGTAACCAACAGATATGGGGGTACATGATTCAGATGCATTTCAGTCCTATGGCAATGACAGTGGGGACTATCTTGGACATGTGAGTGTGCATGGGCTCCACTTTCTCCCTACTTGTCACATACTAGGAGCTGTAGCTGCTTAGGGCAGGATACACAGTCTTTAGAGTTGGGCCTCCAGAGTTTGATTTTGCTGGTTTTGCTCAGCACATTGAAGCCTTTGGGCTCCATATGTGTTCAGGCAGTACCTTTCTGTGTTCCTCACGCAGCTTCCCTGATAGTTCAAAGTTTTGTGGGGATCATGGAAACTCCTACAGGTAGGATATCAGAAGTTCATGGTAAAAATGTGGTGTCCCAGGGTTTCTTTACTCAACCTAGTTTTGAGTCTGGTCCAGGTCTTGGGGCCAGTCATTGTTCCTGGCAACACCAAGCTGGCAGCCCCACTTCCTTTATCTTCAATTACAGTATCTTCCAAAATTCCACCAAAAGTTAGAGCTAGTAAATAAATTCAGTAAAGTTGCAGGATGCAAATCAACATACAAAAATTAGTAGCATTTCCACATGGAAATGACAACATAGCTGAAAAATAATCAGAAAAATCCCACATATAATAGCATCAAAATTTTAAAATACAAAGGGATAAATTTTATTGAGGAAGTGAGATTTGAACAATGAAAATATAAAACATTGAAAAATGAAAGAAGAAACAAATAAGTGGAGAAATATGAAAAATATATGCTCATGGATTGAAAGAACTAATATTGTTAATGTGTCCATACTACCCAAAGCTATATAGAAATTCAATGCAATTCTCATCAAAATTCTGATAAAATTCTTCACAGAAACAGAAAAAAAAATCCTAACGTTCACATGGAACCACAAAAGACCCCAAATAGTCAAAGTAATATGGAGAATTAAAAGAAAAAAGTTGGAGGCAGTATGCTTCCTGGATTAAAATTATATTACAAAGCTGTAGTAATTGAAACAGTATTGTACTGGTGTAAAAACAAGAACATGTAGAAATGAAACAGAATATGAAGCTAAGAAATAAATCCAAACTTATCCAGTCAGTAATCTGGGGGAAGGGCACTAAGAATATAATGAGGAAAAAAAATGACCTCTTCAATAAATTGTGCTGAGAAAACAACAGTTCTGCATACAAAAATAAAATAAAATAAAAGTTGATAAAAGGTATAAATGCAAGACCTGAAATCATAAAGTTTCTTTAAAGGAACATAGGAGAAATGCTCCGTAACATTGGTCACAACAATGAGTTTTTTGATATTACACTGGCTGCAAAAAAGCAAAAATAAACAAACAGTACTACATCAAACTAAAATGCTACTGCAATGCAAAGGATACAATCAGTAAATTAAAAAGACAACCTATACATTGGGAAAACATTTGCAAACCACTTGTCTGATAAAGGATTAATAGTCAAAACTTATAAAGAACTCTTCCACCACAAAAGCAGAAAAACAAATAACCCAAATAAAGCAAGGGCAAATGACCTAAACTGACATTTTTTTTTTTTCAAAGAAAATATAAAAATGTTCAGTAGCTGTACAAAAAGTTGCTCAATATCACTAATCACTAGTTACATGCAAGTTAAAAACACTGTAGTATCACTTCACACCTGACAGAATGGCTATTATTGAAAAGTCAGGAGATAACAAATGTTGGCAATGGTGTGGAGAAAAGGAAACCCCACTATACTGTTTGTGGAAATTTAAATTGGTGCGGTCATTATGGAAAACAGTATGGAGACTCCTGAAAAATGTTAAAATAGAAAGATATAATCCAGCAATATTTCTGGTTGTATTCCCACAGGAGATGAAGTTATTAACTTTTGTGAGAAGTATCCGCACTCCCGTGTTTACTGTGGTGTTATTCACAATAGCCAAAATATGGAAACACCTAACCATCTGTTGTCAGTGAATGAGTTGATAAACACAATGTGGTATATATACAAAATAAAATACTATTCACCCTTAAATATGAAGAAAATTCTGTCACTTGCAAGACGTGGGTAAGTCTGTAGGATATTATGTTAAGTAAAATAAACCAGAAACAGAAGAAAAAATATTTTATTATGTCACATATAGATAAAATTTAAAAGAAAAGAATCAAATACACAGAGACAGAGAATAAAACAGTGGTTATCAAGGGGCTGGTAAAGAAGGAAATGGGGAGATGTAAGGGAAAAAATTCTGAAGTGCAGACATGTAGGATCAACAAGTCCAGAGATCTAATGTACATTACGAGGAATATAGTTAGTAAACTTTTATTGTATTAGGTTTAAAAAAAGTAATAAGTTGTCTAAAAAAAATCAAGAAAACCATCTGATATGGTTTGGTTCTGTGTCCCCACCCAAATCTTATATTGAATTGTAGTTTCCAATGTTGGGGGACCTGGTAGGAGGTAATTGAATCATAGGGGATAGATTTTTCCCTTGCTGTTCTGGTGATAGTGAGTTCTCACAAGATATGATGGTTTAAAAGTTCTATGGCAATTCCCCCTTTGCTCTCTCTCCCTCTCTCTCTCTCTCTCTCTCTCTCTCTCTCTTCCTCTCTCTTCTGTTGCCCTGTTACATGCTTGCTTTCCCTTCACCTTCTGCCATTATTGTAAGTTTCCTGAGGCCCCCCCAGCCATGCCTCCTGTACAGCCTGCAGAACTATGAGTCAATTAAACATCTTTTCTTTATAAACTACCCAGTATCAGTTGGTTCTTTATAGCAATGTAAGAATAGAAAAATACAAAAAAAATGATATCAGAGAAGTGAGGCATTTCTATAAAAATACCTGAAAATGTAGAAGCAGCTTTGGAACTAGGTAATGAGCAGAGGTTGGAACAGTTTTGAGGGCTCAGAAGAAGACAGGAGGATTAGGAAAAGTTTTAAATTTCCTAGAGACTTGTTGAATTATTGACCAAAATGTTGATAGTAATATGGGCAATGGATTCTAGGCAGAAGTGGTGTCATATGGAGATGAGAAACTTATTGGGAACTGGAGTAAGTGTCACTCTTGCTATGCTTTACCAAAGAGACTGGCAGCATTGTATCCCTTTTCTAGAGATTTGTGGAACTTTGAACTTGCAAGAAATGAATTAGTATATCTGGCAGAAAAAAACTTCTAAGCAACGAAGCATGCAAGTTATGACCTGGCTGCTTCTAACAGCCTACACCACATGCATGGGCAAAGAAATGATGTAAAACTGGAACTTAAAGAATAAGTATAGTGTAAAAGTTTGGAAAATTTGCAGCCTATGTATGGGGGAAAAAAATTTTCTAAGGAGAAATTCAAGCTGGCTGCAGAAATTTGCATAAGTAAAGAAGAAACAAATATTAATAGCCAAGACAATGGTGAAAATGCCTCTAAGGTATTTTAGAGATCTTAGCAGCTGCCTCTCTTATCACAGGCCTGGAGTCTTATGAGGGAAGAATGGTTTCATGTGCCAGGTCCAGGGCCCTGCTGTTCTGTGCAGCCTTGGGACATGACACCCTGTGTCCCAGCCACTCCAGATCTAACCATGGCTAAAAGGGACCAAGGTACAGCTTGGGCCATTGTTTTAGGTGGCATAAGCCCCAATGCTTGGCAACATTCATGTGGTGTTGGGCCTGTAGGTGCAAAGAAGGCATGATTTGAGGTTTGGGAGCCTCCACCTAGATTGCAAATGATGTATAGAAATGCCTGGATATCCAGGCAGAAGTCTTCTGCAGAGGCAGAGCCTTCATGGAGAGCCTCTACTAGTAAAGTGCAGAGGGGAAATGTGGGGTTGGAGACCCCACTCAGAGTACCTATGGGGGCACTGCCTATTGGAGCAGTGAGGATAGGGCCATCGTTCTCCAGCCTCCAGGGTGGTAGATTCATCAACAGCTTGCACCATGCACCTGGAAAAACTGCAGGCACTCAATGCCAGCCTGAGAAAGCAGTCATAGGGGCTTTACTCAGCAGAGCCACAGGGCCAAAGCTGCCAAAGGCCTTGGGAGCCCAACCCTTGTATCACTGTGGGCTGGATGTGAGACATGGAGTCAAAGGAGATTATTCTGGAGCTTTAAGATTTAGTGACTGACCTGCTTGGTTTTAGACTTGCATAGGGCCTGTAGCCTCTTTGTTTTGGCCAATTTCTTCCATTTGGAATGAGAACATTTACCCAATGCCTGAACCCTTATTGTATCTTGGAAGTAACTGTTGCGGGAAGTCAGGGACCCCAAGCAGAGGGACCGGCTGAAGCCACGGCAGAAGAACATCAATTGTGAAGATTTCATGGACATTTATTAGTTCCCAAAATTAATACTTTTATAATTTCTTACATTTGTCTTTACTGTAATCTCTGAATATAAATTGTGAAGATTTCATGACACTTATCACTTCCCCGATGAATATCCTTGTGATTTCCTATGCCTGTCTTTACTTTAATCTCTTAATCCCATCATCTTTTTTGTAAGCTGAGGAGGATGAATGTCGCCTCAGGACCCTGTGGTTGTGTCAATTGCACAAATTGTTTGTAGAGCATGTGTGTTCGAATATGAAATCTGGGCATCTTTAAAAAAGAACAGGATAACAGCAATGTTCAGGGAACAAGAGAGGTAACTGTGAACTGGCCACTGCTGAGCCGGACGGAAACAGAGCTATATTCCTCTACTCTTTCATAAGCAAATAGGAGAAATATCGCTGAATTATTCTTCTCAGCAAGGAACATCCCTGAGAAAGAGAATGCACCCTGAAGGTAGGCCTATAGACGGCCCCTTTTTAAGGCATCCTGTCTTTTATGGTCGAAGCCAATAGGATGAAATAAGCCCCAGTCTCCTATAGTGCTCCCAGGCTTACTAGGGTGGGAAAATTCCCACCTAATAAATTGTGGTCAGACAGGTCATCTGCTCTCAAACCCTGTTTCCTGATAAGATGTTATCAAAGACAATGCGTGCCCGAAACTTCATTAGCAATTTTAATTTCACCTCATCCGGTGGTCCTGTGATCTTGCCCTGCCTCCATTTGCTTTGTGATATTTTATTACCTTGTGAAGTATGTGATCTCTGTGACCCACACCCTATTCATGCACTCCCTCCCCTTTTGAAAATCGCTAATAAAAACTTGCTGGTTTTACGGCTCAGGGAACATCACGGATCCTGCCAACATGTGATGTCTCCCCCGGACACCCAGCTTTAAATTTCTCTCTCTTGTGCTCTTTCCCTTTATTTCTCAACCCAGTCGAGACACTTAGGAAATAGAAAAGAACCCATGTTAAACATCGGGAGTGGGTTCTCCCAATAGTAACTAACTTGTTTTTGATTTTACAGGCTCATAGGCAGAAGGAACTTGCCTTATCTCAGATGAGACTTTGGACATGGATTTTTGAGTTAATGCTGGAATAAGATTTTGGGGAGTGTTGGGAAGGCATGACTGTGTTTTGAAATGTGAGAAGGATGAGATTTGAGAGGGGCCAAGCATGGGATAATATGGCTTTGCTCTGTGTCCCCACCCAAATCTCATGTCAAATTGTAATTTCCAATGTTGGGTGTGGGACTTGTTGAGAGGTGATTAAATCATGGGAGTGGATTTTTCTATTGCTGTTCTGGTGATAGTGAGTGAGTTTTCATGATATCTGATAGTTTAAATATCTGTGGTACTTCCCCCTTCACTGTTCTCTTGTTACCAAGTGACAATATGCTTGCTTTCCCTTCACCTTCTGCCATAATTATGTTTCCTGAGGCCTCCTCAGCCATGTCTCCTGTACAGCCTGCAGAACTGTGAGACAATTAAGCTTCTTTTCTTTATAAACTACCCAGTCTCAGGTAGTTTTTTATAGTAACGTGAGAACAGACTAATACACCATTCCATTTATTATAGCAACAAAAAATAAAGATACATTAAAATAAATTTAACCAAGAAAGTAATTTGTGTACTGAAAACTATACAACATTGATAAATTAAATTGAAGAAGACACAAATAAATGGAAAAATATCGTGTGTTCATGAATTGGAAAAATCAATATTGTTCAAATGTACATAATCTCCAAAGTGATATACAGATCCAATTTAGTCATGCCCAAAATTCCAGTGGCATGTTTCACAAAAATAGAAAAGTAAGTTCGACGATTCATATAGAATCATAAAAAACCCTCCATAGCCAAAGCAATACAGAAGGAAAAACAAAGTTGGAAGTATCATGCTACCTGACTTAAAAGTATACTGCAAAACGATAGCAATCAAAGTGGTATGTTACTGTCATGAAAACACACACATTGACAAATGGAACAGAACAGAACGCCTAGAAATAAATCCAAACATATATGATAAACTAAGTTTTGTTAGTGACATCAAGAATACACAATGGAGAAAAAAATAGTCTTTCTAGTACATTGTTTTGAAAAAACTGCTTACCCACAAGTAATAGAATAAAATTGCCCTAACTACACCTTATACAAAAATCAACTCCAAATATATTAGAGGCCTAAACATAAAACCTGAATTAGTAAAACTCCTAAAAAATAGGAAAAAACTTTGACAAAAATTTTTGGCAAGACGTTTTTTAATAGACAAATAAAAACACAGACAACAAAAGGAAAAATAAACAATTGAGACTACTTCAAACTAAGACACTTCTGACCAGCAAAGCAATCAATATAATGAAAAAGAAATCTATGAATTGGGAGAAAATATTTGTGAACCATATGTCTGGTAAGAGGTTAATATCCAAAATATATAAGACACTGAAATAACTCAGTAGAAAAAAAAAAAAAAGATTCAAAGAGCCTGAATAAAAATGGGCAAAAGACCCAAGTAGGCATTTCTCCAAAGAAGATGTAAAAATAGACAAAAGGTATATGACAAACGAGTTCAACATCACTAATCATTAGGAAAATGAAAATAAAAAATACCTCATACCTCTTAGGATGACTACCATCAAAAAGAAAAGAGATAACAAGTGTTGGTGAGAGTGTGTAGAAAAAGGGACCTTTGATTAATGGTGAGAATGTAGGTTCATGCAGCCATTGGGTAAAACATTATAGATATTCCTAAATAAATTGAAAATATAACTGCTATATAACCATGTAATTTCTCTTTTTGGTACATACCTACGTTTTTTTGCTATGTGCTGTTGTAATAAAATACCACAAACTGGATAATTTATAGTTTACAGAAATGTATTGACTCGTAGTTTTGGAGGCTAGAAATTCCAATATTAGGGAGCTGTTATCTCACAAGGGCCTTACTACAGCGTTATTTCATGGCAGAAAACATCACATGGAGAAAGGGCAAAGGTAGGACAAGGGAGAGGAAAAGAGGGACAAACTTGTTCTTTTACAAGGAACCTACACCTGTAATAATGAACAGAGTCCTGTGGTAATGGCACTAATTCATTCATGAGGGTCATGCCTCCATGAGCCAAACACATCCCATTAGGCCTCATTTCCTAACGTTGCCACATTAGGGATTAAGTTTCCAACCCATGAACTTTGGGGGACATATTCAAACCATAGGTATACTGAAAAAGAAAAAGACATCTCCACCCTATAATGATATATGCACTCTTAAATTCATTACAGCATTATTCACAATACCTAAAGTATGAAAACAACTGAAATATCTGTTGTTAAATACATAAATAGATAAATTGTTATTTAAATATTATTTAGCTTTCTTTATTATTATACTTTAAGCTCTCGGGTACATGTGATGAATGTGCAGTTTTGTTACATAGGTATACATGTGCCATAGTGGTTTGCTGCACCCATCAACCCATCACTTATATTAGTTATTTCTCCTAATGCTATCCCTCCATTAGCCCCTCACCCCCCAACAGGCCCCAGTATGTGATGTTCCCCCCTCTGTGTCCATGTGTTCTCTTTGTTCAACTCCCACCTATGAGTGAGAACATGTGGTGCTTGATTTTCTGTTTCTGTGTTAGTTTGCTGAGAATGATGGTTTCCAGCTTCATCCGTGTCCCTACAAAGGACATGAACTCATTCTTTTTTATGACTGCATAGTATTCCATGGTGTATATGTGCCACATTTTCTTTACCAAGTCTATCATTGATGGACATTTGGGTTGGTTCCAAGTCTTTGATATTGTGACCAGTGCCCCAATAAACATATATGTGCATGTGTCTTTATAGTAGAATGATTTAAAATCCTTTGGGCATATACTCAATAATGGGATTGCTGGGTCAAATGGTATTTCTAGTTCTAGATCCTTGAGGAATTGCCATACTGTCTTCCACAACGGTTGGACTAATTTACACACCCACCAACAGTGTAAAAGCGTTCCTATTTCTTCACATCCTTTTCAGCATCTGTTGTTTCTTGAATTTTTAATAATCGCCATTCCAACTTGCGTGAAGATGATATCTCATTGTGGTTTTGATTTGCATTTCTCTAATGAACAGTGATGATGAGCATATTTTCATGTTTGTTGGCTGCATAAATGTCTTCTTTCAAGAAGGGTCTGTTCATATTCTTTGCCCACTTTTTGATGGGATTGTTTTTCCTTGTAAATTTGTTTAAGTTCTTTGTAGTTTCTGAATATTAGACCTTTTTCAGATGGATAGATTGCAAAATTTTTCTCCCATTCTGTAGCTTGCCTGTTCATGTTGATGATAGTTTCTTTTGCTGTGAAGAAGCACTTTAGTTTAATTAGATTCCATTAGTCTATTTTGGATTTTGTTGCCATTGCTTTTGGTGTTTTAGACATGAAGACTTTGCCTATGCCTATGTCCTGAATGGTATTACCTAGGTTTTTTTCTAGTATTTTTATGGTTTTAGGTCTTAGGTTTAAGTTTTTAGGTCTTACCTTTAAGTCTTTAATCCATCTTGACTTAGTTTTTGTATAAGGTGTAAGGAAGGGGTCCAGTGTCAGTTTTCTGCATATGGCTAGCTAGTTTTTCCAACACCACTTATTAAATAGGAAATCCATTTCCCATTGCTTGTTTGTGTCAGGTTTGTCAAAGATCAGATGGTTGTCGATGTGTGGTGTTATTTCTGAGGCCTCTGCACTGTTCCATTGGTCTACAGATCTATTATGGAAGTAGTACCATGCTGTTTTGGTTACTGTAGCCTTGTAGTATAGTTTGAAGTCAGATAGCGTGATGCCTCCAGCTTCGTGGTTTTTTTTTTTTTTTTTTTTTTTTTTCTTAGGATTGTCTTGGCTATGCAGGATTTTTTTGTTCCATATGAAGTTTAAAGTAGTTTTTTCCAATTCTGTGAAGAAAATCAATGGTAGCTTGATGGGGATAGCATTGAATCTATAAATTACTTTGGGCAGTATGGTCATTTTCACAATACTGATTATTCCTACAAATGAGCATGGGACGTTTTTCCATTTGTTTGTGTCCACTCTCATTTTCTTGAGCAGCGGTTTGTAATTCTCCTTGAAGAGGTCCTTCACATTCCTTGTAAGTTGTATTCCTAGGTATTTCATTCTCTTAGCAGCAGTTGTGAATGGGAGTTCACTCATGATTTGGCTCTCTGTCTGTCTGTTATACCAATAACAGAAATGCTTGTGATTTTTGCACATGATTTTGTATCCTGAGACTTTGCTGAAGTTGTTTATCAGCTTAGGGTGATTTGAGGCTGAGAAGATGGGGTTTTCTAAATATACGATCATGTCATCTGCAAACAGAGACAATTGGACTTCCTCTTTTCCTATTTGAATACCTTTTATTTCTTTATCTTTCCCAATTGTCCTGTCCAGAACTTCCAACACTATGTTGAATAGGAGTAGTGAGAGAGGGCATTCTTCTCTTGTGCTGGTTTTCAAAGGGAATGCTTCCAATTTTAGCACATTCAGTGTGATATTGGCTGTGGGTTTTTCATAAACAGCTCTTACTATTTTCAGATACTTTCCATTGATACCTAGTTTATTGAGAGTTTTTAGTATGAAGGGGTGTCGAATTTTGTTGATTTGCATATGTTGAACCAGGCTTTTATCCCAGGGATGAAGCCAACTTGATCGTGGTGGGTAAGCTTTTTGATGTGCTACTGGATTTGGTTTGCCAGTATTTTAATGAGGATTTTCACATCGATGTTCATCAGGGATATTGGCCTGAAAGTTTCTTTTTTTGTTGTGCCTTTGTCAGGTTTTGGTATCAGGATGATGCTGACTTCATAAAATGAGTTAGGGAGGATTCTCTCTCTATCGTTGGGAATAGTTTCAGAAGGAATGGTATCAGCTCCTCTTTGTGCCTCTGGTAAAATTTGACTGTGATTCCATCTGGTCCTGGACTTTTTTTGGTTGGTAGGCTATTAATTACTGCCTCAATTTCAGAACCTTTATTGGTTTATTTGGGGATTTGACTTCTTTCTAGTTTAGACTTGGAAGGGTGTGTGTGTCCAGTAATATATCCATTTCTTCTAGATTTTCTAGTTTATTTGTGTAGAGCTGTTTATAGTATTCTCTGACGGTAGTTTGTAGTTCTGTGGGATCAGTAGTGATACCCCCTATATCATTTTTTTATTGCGTCTGTTTGATTCTTCTCTCTTTTCTTTTGTATTAGTCTGGATAACAATCTACCTATTTTGTTGATCTTTTCTAAAAACCGCCTCCTTGGTTCACTGATGTTTTGAAGAGTTTTTTTGTATCTCTATTTCCTTGAGTTCTGCTCTGATGTTAGTTGTTTCTTATCTTCTGCTAGATTTGAATTTGTTTTCTCTTGCTTCTCTAGTTCTTTTAATTGTGTGGCTAGGGTGTTGATTTTAAATCTTTCCTGGTTTCTCTTGTGGGCATTTAGTGCTATAAATTTCCCTCTACACACTGTTTTACATGTGTCCTAGAGATTCTGGTATATTGTATCTTTGTTCGCATTTGTTTCAAAGAACTTCTTTATTTCTGCCTTCATTTCGTTATTTACCCAGTAGTCATTCAGGAGCAGGTTGTGCAGTTTTCATGTAGTTGTGTGGTTTTGAGTTAGTTTCTTAACCCTGAGTTCTAATATGATTGCACTGTGGTCTGAGAGACTGTTTGTTGTGATTTCTATTCTTCTGCATATGCTGAGGAATGTTTTACTTCCAATTATGACGTCAATTTTAGAATAAATACAGTGAGGTGCTGCGAATAATGTATATTCTGTTGATTTTTGGTGGAGAGTTCCGTAAATGTCTATTAGATCTGCTTGGTCCAGAGCTGAGTTTTAGTACTAAATATTCTTATTAATTATCTGTCTCATTGATCTGTCTAATATTGACAGTGGGGTGTTAAAGTCTCCCATTATTATTGTATGGGAGTCTAAGTCTCTTTGTAAGTCTCTAATAACTTGCTTTATGAATCTGGGTGCTCCTGTATTGGGTGCATATATAATTAAGATAATTAGCTCTTCTTGCTGCATTGATCCCTTTAACATTATGTAATGCCCCTTTTTTTTTTTTTTTGTCTCTTTTGATCTTTGTTGGTTTAAAGTCTGTTTTATCAGAGATTAGGATTGCAACTCCTGCTTTTCTTTTTCTTTCTATTTGCTTGGTAAATATTCTTCCATCCTTTTATTTTGAGCCTATGTATGTCTTTGCACGTGAGATGGGCCTCCTGAACACAACACACCAATAGGTCTTGACTCTTTATCCAATTTGCCAGTCTGTGTCTTTTAATTGGAGCATTTAGCCAATTTACTTTTAAGGTTAATATTGTTATGTGTGAATTTGATCCTGTCATTATTATGTTAGTTGTTTATTTTGCCCGTTAATTGATGCAGTTTCCTCATAGCATCAATGGTCTTTATAATTTGGCATATTTTTGCAGTGACTGGTACCAATTGTTCCTTTCCATATGTGGTGCTTCCTTCTGGAGCTCTTGTAAGGTAGGCATGGTCATGACAAAAATCTCTCAGCATTTGATTGTCTGTAAGGGATTTTATTTCTCCTTCACTTAGTGAGCTTAGTTTGGCCGGATATGAAATTCTGGGTTGAAAACTTTTTTCTTTAAGAATGTTGAATATTGGCCCCCACTGTCTTCTGGCTTGTAGTGTTTCTGCCAAGAGATTCACTGTTAATCCGATGGGCTTCCCTTTGTAATCCGATGGGCTTCCCTTTGTAGGTAACCCGACCTTTCTCTCTGGCTGCCCTGGACATTTTTTCCTTCATTTCAACTTTGGTGGATCTGGCGATTGTGTATCTTGGGGTTGTTCTTCTCAAGGAGTATCTTTGTGTTGTTCTCTACATTTCCTGAATTTGAATGTTGGCCTGTCTTGTTATGTTGGGGGAGTTCTCCTGGATAATATCCTAAAGAGTGTTTTCCAACTTGGTTCCATTCTCCCCATCACTTTCATGTACACCAACCAAATGTAGATTTGGTCTTTTCACATAGTTCCATATTTCTTGGAGGCTATGTTTGTTTCTTGTCATTCATTTTTCTCTAATATTGTCTGCTCGCTTTATTTCATTAAGTTGATTTTTAATCTCTGATATCCTTTCTTCCACTTGATTGATTCAACTATTGATACTTGTAGATGCTTCACGAAGTTCTCGTGATGTGTTTTTCAGCTCCATTAGGTCATTTATGTTATTCTCTAAACTGGTTATTCTAATTAGCAATTCATTTTACCTTTTTTCAAGGTTCTTAGCTTCCTTGTATTGGGTTAGAACATGCTCCTTTAGCTCGCAGGAGTTTGTTATTACCCACCTTCTGAAGCCTACTTCTGTGAACTTGTCAAACTCATTCTCCATCCTATTTTGTTTCCTTGTTGGTAAGGAGTTATAATCCTTTGGAGGAGAAGATGTGTTCTGCTTTTTGGAATTTTCTGACCTTTTGCACTGGTTTCTCCCCATCTTTGTGGATTTACCTACCTTTTGTCTTTGATGTTGGTGACCTTTGGATGGGGTCTCCGAGTGGATGTGTTCTTTGAGTTTATTAGTTTTTCTTCTAACAGTCATTCCCCTCTGCTGCAAGTCTGCTGGAGTTTGCTGGAGGTCCACTCCAGACCCTGTTTTCCTGGAGTTTTGTAGCCACCAGCAGAGGCTGCAGAACAGCAGAGATTGCTGCCTGTTCTTTCCCCTGAAAGTTTCGTCCCAGTGGAGCACCTGACTTATGCCAGCCAGAGCTCTCCTGTATGAGGTGTCTGTCAGCCCCTACTGGGAGGTGTCTCCCAGTCAGGATACCTGGGGGTCAGGGACCCACTTGAGGAGGCAGTCTGACCCTTAGCAGGGCTTGAGTACTGTGCTAGGAGGTTTGCTGCTCTTTTCAGAGCCATCAGTCAGGGACGTTTAAATCTGCTGAAGCTGCACCTACAGCCACCCCTTCCCCAGGTGCTCTGTCCCAGGGAGATGGGAATTTTATCTATAAGTCCCTGACTGAGGCTGCTGCCTTTTTTTCAGATATGCCCTGCCTAGAGGGGAGAAATCAGGCAGTCTGGCTACAGAAGACTTGTTGAGCTGCCAAGGGCTCTGACCAGTTCAAACTTTCTGGCTGCTTTGTTTACACTATGAGGGGAAAGCCAACTACTAAAGCCTCAGCAATGGCGGATGACCCTCCCCGGAGCAGGCTCAATCCAAGTCAGACTATTTGTCGCCCTGGCTTCAGCCCTCTTTCCAGAGGAGTGAACGGTTCTGTCTCACTGGCATTCCAGGAGCCACTGGAATTTTTTTTGGGGGGGAAACATTCCTGCAGTTAGTTTGGTGCCTGTCCAAACGGCCACCTAGTTTTATGCTTGAAACGCAGGGCCCTGATCGGGTAGGTACCAGAGGTAATCTGGTCAGCAGGTTATGAAGACCATGGGAAAAGCACAGTATCTGGGCTGGAGTGAACAGTTGCCCATGCTCAGTCCCTCATGGCTTCCCTTGGGTAGGGGATAAAATTCCCCAACCCCTTGCACTTCCCGGGTGAGGCAACTCCCCACCCTGCTTTGCACTTCCCCAGTGAGGTGACTTCCCACTCTGCTTTGGTTCGCTCTCTGTGGACTGCACCCACTGTCCAACATGTCCCACAGAGATGGACCGGGTATCTCAGTTGGAAATGAAGAAATCACCCACCTTATGCATCAATGTCACTGGAAGCTGCAGACTGGAGCTGTTCCTATTTGACCATCTTGTCAGCAATCCCCCTAAGTATTACTTAGCTTTTAAAACAGGGATCCTGCCATTTGTGACAACATGGATAAACCCAGAAGACAAGATTAGGCTAAACAAAATAACCCAGACAGAGAAAGAAAAATATCACATGTTCTAATTTATATGTGTGATCCTTAAAAAAAGACATAGGGCAGGGCCAAGATGGCAGACTAGAAGCAGCTCACGTGCACTGCTCTCAGGGAGGGGAAACAATGGCTAGCGAACATTGACCCTGCAGGCTGATCTTCTTGGAAGCCCCATCAGCATTCATCAAGGCACGAAAAGAGCACAGAAAGCAGAGACGAGAAAAGCTGGGCACCAGCCTGTCTCAGCTCAGTGCAGAGCCAGAAAAATCTCTCTATCAGGGAAAAAGGTGGGTGAGTGAGAGTTCCTAGGGGATTCACACACTCCACAAGAACCTTTGCAAAACTAGGAATAGGAGAATCCCCATCTCCCATGCACCCCTCCCCCAACTGTGCTTCTGGACGTAGAGAGCTACCCTGTGGAAGCAACTCTGAAGTCCAAGGGATTTCTATAAGCCTAGGGCTATGGAGCTGACTAGCCCTGGTCCCATAACCTCAATAGAGGCTGCAGTTATGGTGTCTTGGAGCAGAAAGAATGTTCTACCCACCATTGCCAGATGAGACCCAGCATCAGCTTCTGACCCAGCAGTTCTGCTTTGGCCCAAATTTAGCTGACCACTCCACCTACCCCCGCCACATAGCCAGGTAGACAATGCTTGCTAGAACTTCCAGCCCAGTGGTCCCACTTTTGGGTGAATTCAGCTGGAGGGCACAGCCTCCTGATATCCCAGGAAACACCCAGAGGGCAGGGCACATAACCTTACCCACCTCTGCTACTGATAGCCAAAAGGGCAATGCTTACAAGAGCTTCTGCCCCAGCCATCCCACTTCTTTGTAAACTCAGCTGGAGGGCACAGCTTTCCATTCTCCTGGGAAACACCCAGACGACCGAACACGTGACCACATATGCCCCTCTACTGGTAGCCAGGTGAGCAACATCTGTTAGAACTTGCAGGCCAGCAGCCCCACTTCTGTGTGAGCTCATCTAGAGGACACAGCTTTCTGTTGTCCCAAGAAACATCTAGATGATAGAGCACATGACTCCATCCACACCCACCACTGGTGGCCAAGTGGGAAATACTTACTAGAGCTTCTAGCCCAGTGGCCCCACTTCTATGTGAACTCGGCCAGAAGGCTCAGCTTCCTGTTGTCCAGGAAACACCCAGACAGCTGAATGCAGGACCGCAGCCACCTCCACCACTGGCAACCAGGTAACACTTGGTAGAGCTTCCAGCTCAGCAACTTTGCTTCTGTGTAAACTCAGCCAGCAGGTGCAGCCTCCTGTTGTCTCAAGAAGCACCCAGATGGCAGGGCATGTGATATGGTTTTGCTGCATCCCCACCCAAATCTCATATTGAATTCCCACGTGTTGTGAGAGGGACTGGGTGGGAGGTAATTTAATCATGTAGGCAAGTCTTTTCTGTGCTGTTCTCATGATAGTAAATAAGTCTCACAAGATCTGGCCACTGATGGCCAGGCAGGCAACACCTGCTAGGGCTTCTGACCCAGTGGTCCTGCATCTATGGGAACTTAGCTGATGAACACAACCTCCTGTTGTTCCAGGAAGCACCTAGACAGCAGGGTGGGCATCCTCACCCACCCTTGCCACTGGTAACCAGGGGAGCCATGTCTGCTAGAGCTTCCAGCCCAATGGTCCTACTTCTACCTGAATTTGCCAAGGGGCACAGCGTTCTGTTGCCCTAGAAACACCCAGACAACAGGGTGGGCAACTACACTCAACCCTGCCTCCCATAGCCAGATGGGACACACTCACTGGGGCTTCCACCTAGTGGTCTCACTTCTCCCTAAACTCTGCAGGAAGAGGCAACCCTATGTTTCCCCAGAAAGCACATGGACAGCAGATTAGGTCTCCTGGGAAGGATACTTTTGGCTGCTAGCTACAATCTCTGCCTGAGGGAGCCTTGTGGACCAGAACACCCAACAAAAGAAATGCAGGTAAAGACACAGTAATTGTAGGGGGCTACTCCAAGACCCAGGAGCAGACTAGAATTGAAGCCGGTGAACCAAACCCAACTTATAACATAATCAAACCCTATAGGTGTCAAAGAAGAAAAAAGCAGAACAAAATCTGTCCAAAAAACAACAACTTTAAAGACTGAAGGAACATCAACCCACCCAAATGACAAACAACTAGCATGAGAACTCTGGCAGCTCAAAAAGTCAGTATCTTCTTTCATCCAAATTACCACTCTAGTTCCCCAGCTAGGGTTCTTTATGAGACTAAAATGGCTGAAATGACAGAAATAGAATTCAGAATATAGAGAGTAATGAAGATCACTGAGATTCAGGAGAACATTGAAACCCAATTGAAGGAAGCTACAAATCACAGTAAAAAGATACAGGAGTTGATAGACAAAATGGCTATTATAAAAAAGAACCAAATTGATCTTATAGGGCTGAAAACCCAGTATAAGAATTGCATAGGCCGTGTGGTGGC
The DNA here is from genome assembly GCF_000951045.1 of Mandrillus leucophaeus. Classification (NCBI taxonomy): domain Eukaryota; kingdom Metazoa; phylum Chordata; class Mammalia; order Primates; family Cercopithecidae; genus Mandrillus; species Mandrillus leucophaeus. The sequence goes on along the minus strand of NW_012107731.1, from coordinate 104,346 downwards.
TCACGCCTGTAATCTCAGCATTTTGGGAGGCTGAGGTGGGCAGATCATGAGGTCAGGAGATCAAGACCATACTGGCTAACATGGTGAAACCCCATCTTTACTAAAAATACAAAAAATTAGCCAGACGTGGTGGCAGGCATCCGTAGTCCCAGCTACCCGGGAGGTGGAGCTTGCAGGAAGCCAAGATCGCGTCACTGCACTCCAGCCTGGGTGACAGTGCAAGACTCTGTCTCAAAAAAAAAAAAAAAAAAAAAAAAAAAAAAGAATTGCATGATGCAATTGCCAGTATTAACAGCAGAATTGACCAAACTGAGGGAAAAAATCTCAGAGCTCAAAGACTGGCTGTCTGAAATAATTCAGTCAGACAAAAATAAAAAAGAATGAACAAAACATCTGAGACATATGAAATTATGTAAAGAGACCAAATATACGACCCATTGGCATCCCTGGATAAGATGAGGAGAAAGTAAGCCACTTGGAAAGTGTATTAGGGATATTGTCCAGGAGAACTTTTCCAACACTGCTAGAGAGGTCAATATTCAAGTCCAGGAAATGAGGGGTACCTCTGTGAGATAATACACAGGAAGACCATTCCCAAAACACATAGTCATTAGATTCTTCAAAGTAAAAATGAAAGAAAAAATATTAAATGCAGCTAGAGGGAAGGGGCAGGTCACCTATAAAGGGGATCCCATCAGACTAATGGCAGATCTTTTAGCAAAACCCCAACATGTCAAAAGAGATTGAGGACCTATATTCAACATTCTTAAAGAAGAAAATTTGCAAGCAAGAGTTTTATGTCTAGCCAAACTAAGCTGTACAAGTGAAGGAAAAATAAGATCCTCGTCAGACAAGCAAATGCTGAGGAAATTTGTTACCACTAGATCTGCCTTACATGAAGTCCTGAAAGGACCATTACATAAGAAAAGAAAAGACCATTACCAAACACTACAAAAACACACTGAAGTACCCAGATCACTGACACTGACACTTACCCAGACACTGTAAAGCAACCACACAAACAAGTCTGCATAATAACCAGCTAACAACAAGATGACAGGATCAAATCTGCAAATATCAATACTGTCCTTGAATGAAAATGAGGTAAATGTCCCAATTAAAAGGCACAGAGTGACAAGCTAGAAAAGAAGCAAGACTCAATGGTATGCTGTCTTCAGGAGACCCATCTCACATGCAATGACATCCATAGTCTGAAAATAAATGGATTGGGAAATATCTACCAAGCAAATGGAAAACAAACAAGCAGGGGTTGCAGTCTTAATTTCAGAAAAAGTGGACTTTAAACCAACAAATGTAAAAAAAAAAAATAAAGAGAAACACTATATAATGGTAAAGGGTTCAATTTAAAAAGAAAACCTAACTATCCAAAATACATATGCACCCAACACAGGAGCACTCTGATTAATAAAGCAAGTTCTAAGAGACTTACAAAGAGACTTAGAGTCCCACACAATAATAGTGGGAGAACTCAACACCCTACAAACAATATTAGATCATTGAGGCTGAAAATTAACAAAAATATTCAGGACGTGAACTCAACACTTGACTGAATGGACCTATTATGAATCTACAGAACTGCCCACTCAAAAACAACAGAATATACATTCTTCTCATTAACACATGGCATGTACTCCAAAGTTGACCACACAATTGGACATAAAATAGTACTAAGCAAATAAAAAAAATTTCATACCAACCACACACTAGGGCTGCAGCACAACAAAGATAGAGATCAATACTAAGAACATCACTCAAAACCACACAATTACATGGAAATTAAACAACCTCCTCCTGAATAACTTTTAGGGAATTAATTAAATTTAGGAAGAAATCACAAAATTCTTAGAAACTGAGCACAAAGATACAACATACCAGTATCTCTAGTACACAGCTAAAGCAATGTTAAGAGGGAAGTTTATAGCACTAAACACTCACATAAAGAGTTGCAAATATCTCAACTCAACAACATAACATCACAACTAGAAGAACTAGAAAAGCAAGAGCAAACCCACCTCAAAGCTAGCAGAAGAAAAGAAATAACCAAGATCAGAGCTGAGTTAAAGGAAGTGGAGACACAAAAAAAATCATACAAACTATCAATTAATTTATTATTTTGTAATTTGAAAACATTAATAAGACATACTGCTACCTAAATTAATGCAAAATAGACAAAGATCCTAATAAACATAATTAAAAATGACAAAGGGGACATAACAACTGGCCCCACAGAAATATAAAAAACATTCAGAGTACTATGAACCTCTCTATGCAGACAAACTGAAAATCTAGAAGAAATAAATACATTTATAGACACATACAACCTCTCAAGACTGAGCTAGGAAGAAATAGAATCCCTGAAACACCAATAATGGTTCTGAAATTAAATGAGTAATAAACAGTTTACCAAGCAGAATAAGTCCAGGACCAGAGAGAGTCACAGGTGAATTTTACCAGATATACAAAGAAGAGCTGGTACTATTCTCACGGAAACTAATCCAAAAAATCTAGGAGGAGGATGTCCTTCTCACCTCATTCTATGAGGCAACAAGCATCAGTTTGGTAGCAAAACCTTGCAGACACACACACACACACACACACACACACACACAAGAAAACTTCAGGCTGATATCCTTAATGAACATAGATGCAAAAATCATCAACAAAATACTAGCAAACTGAGTCCAGCAACACATTGCAAATCTAATCCACCATGATCCAGTTGGTTTTATCCCTGGAATGCGGGGTTTGCTCAACATGCACAAATTGATAAATGTAATTTATTAAATAAACACAGCTAAAAAATCAAATGACATGATCATCTCCATAAATGCAGACAAGATTTCAAAGAAATTCAATGTCCCTTCATGTCGAAAAGATTCAATAAACGAGGCATTGAAAACACATACCTCAAACAATAAGATCCATCTGTGACAAACGTACAGCTAACATCAAACTGGATGTGCAAAAACTGGAAGCATTCCTCTTGAAAACTGGCACAAGAAAATGATGCCCTCTCTCATCACTCATATTCAAAATATTATTGGAAACCTTGGCCAAAACAATCATGAAAGAGAAAGAAATAAAAGGCATCCAAATAAAGAGAGGAAGTCAAACTATTGCTGTTTGTGGATGACATAATTCTATATCTAGAAAACTCCGTAGTCTCTGCCCAAAAGCTCTAGATCTGACAAATCCAACAAAGCTTTAGGATACAAGATAAATGTACAAAAATTATTAGCATTTCTATACACCAACAACATCCAACCTGAGTGTCAAATCAAGAATGCAACCTCATTCACCATTCCCACAAAAAGAATAAAATACCTAGGAATACAACTAATGAAGGAGGTGAAAGATCTCTAAAAGGGGTACTACAGAACAGTGCTCAATATAATCAGAGATGGCACAAACAAATGAAAAAACATGTCATGCTCATGGATAGAAAGAATCAATATCATTAAAATGGCTATACTCCCCAAAGCATGTATAGATTCAATGCTATCCCTATCAACCTACCAGCTACATTCTTCGCAATTTAAAAATTAATATGGAATCAAAAAAGAACCTGAATATCCAAGGCAATCCTAAGGAAAAAGAACAAAATGGGAGGCATCACCTTATCCAACTTCCAAATATAGGGCCACAGTAACCAAAACAGCATGATGCTGGTAACTAAAAAACAGACACATAGACTAATGAAACAGAATAGAGAATTCAGAAATAAGGCTGAACACCTACGTGTATCTGATCTTTGACAAAACAGACAATAACAAGCAATGGGGAAAGGACTCTTTTTCAATAAATGGTTCTAGGATAACTGGTTAGCCATATGAAGAAGATTGGAACTGGACCCTTACCTTACACCACTATTCAAAAGTCAATTCAAGATGAATTAAATATTTAAATGTAAAACCTAAAGCTATAATAACTCTGGAAAATAATGGAGGACATACCATTCTGTACATAAAACTTGGCAACAATTACATGAAGAAGTTGTCAAAATAAACTGCAACAAGAACAGAAATTGACAAATGGGTCTCGTTAAACTACAGAACTTCTGCACAGCCAAAGAAACTATCAACAGAGTCATCAGACAACCTACAGAATGGGAGAACATATATATTTGACAAAGGTCTAGTATACAGAATCTATAAGCAACTTAAACACATTTGCAAGGAAAAATGAAACAACCTTGTTAAAAAGTGGGCAATGGACAAAAGCAGACATTTTTTCAGAAGAAGACATACACATGACCAACAAGCATAAGAAAAAAATGCTCAACATCACTAGTCATTAGATAATATCAAATCAAAACCACAACGAGGTACCATCTCACACCAGTCAAAATGGCTATTGTTAAAAAGTCTAAATTAATATATTCTAGTGAGGTTGTAGAGAATAGGAAATACTTATACATTGCTGGTGGGAGTGTATATTCGTTTAGACATTGTTGAAAGCAGTGTGATTATTCCTCAAAGAACTTAAAACATAATTACCATTCAACTTAATCTCATTATTCAAGATATATCCATAGGAATATAAATCATTCTACCATAAAGACACAGGCATATGTATATTCATCAGAGCACTATTCATGATAGCAATGGTAGACTGCATAAAGAAAATGTGGTACAGACACACTATGGAATATATGCAGCCATTAAAAAAAAAAAAAAAAAAAAAAAGCTCTTGAAAACTTGCAGAAGACAATGATGCCTTCTCTCACCACTTGTAATCAAAATAATATTGGAAGCCCTGGCCAGAGCAAGAAACAAGAGAGAAAGAAACAAGATCATGTCCTTTGCAGCAACATGAATAAAGCTTGAGGCCATTATTCTTAGTAAACATATGCTGGAACAGAAAACTAAATACCACATGTTCTTACTTGCAGAATGGAGCTGGAGGCCGTTATGCATAGCAAATGTATGCAGGAACAGAAAACCAAATACCACATATTCTAACTTATAAGTGAGAGCTAAATAATGAAAACATATAGACATTAGGAGGGGAACAACAGGCACTGGGGCCTACCTGAGGGTGGAGGGTGGCTGGAGGGAGAGGATCAGAAAAAAATGCCTATTGAACACTATGCTCATTACCTGAATGACAAAAAATTTGTACACTAAACCCTCATGACATGCAATTTACCTATATAAAAAACTTCAACATGTGCCCCTGAACATAAAATAAAAGTTTTTTTAAAAACAGAATACATAGCAACAGAGAGCAGAATAGTGGTTATCAGGGGTGTGTGGGGGTGTGAGGAAGATAGGAATATACAGACCAAAGGTACAAAATTACAATTATGTAGAATGAGTAGGTCTAGAGATATAATGTACAGCATGTGAGTTATAGTCAGTAATATTGTATTGTACACTGGGAATTTACTAACAGAGTAGATTTTAGTTACTGTTACCAAGAAAAAGAAGAGGAAAAGTAACTATGTGATGTAGCAGATACGTTAATTTACTTGACTGCAGTAATAACTCTATTATATATATCAAAACATCATGTTGTACACCTTAAATTTAGCCATACAATAATAAAAATAATTGTACAAAATAAGCTACTAAGAGTGCTATTTAACATAAAAAATAATCCTTAGTAGAAGGAAAACTGAAACATTCAGAAATATGTAGAAATTAAATAGCACACTTTTGAACAACCAATGGGCCAAAGAAGAAATCAGAAAGGAAATTAGAGATGATCTTGAGAAAAAAATAAAAATACAACACGCTGAACCCTATAGGATGCAACAAAAGCAATCCAGTACTAAGAAGGAAGTTTATCGTGATAAAGGTCTACTTTAAAAAAAGAAAGATCTCAAGTGAGCAACCTAATTTTACTACAAGGATATAGAAAAAGAACAAAGTAAACCCAAATTTAGCAGAAGGAATAACAATAATAAAGATCAGAGCAGAATTACACAAGGAATAAAAAACAGTAGAAAAGTTTCAAAACTGAGGTTTTTTTTGAAAAGACAAAATTGATTTTCAGCTAGGCTTAATAAGAAAAAAAAAAGAAAAATCAATAAAATCAGAAATGAAAGAAGAGACATTACAACTGATGTCACAGAAATAAAAAAGATCATAAGAAACTAATATGAAAAATTAGATGCCAACAATTTGGCTAACTTAGAAAAACAGATAAATTTCTGAAAGCATAAAACCTACCAAGATTGAATCATGAAGAAGCAGAGAATCTAGAAAGAAAAATAATGAGCAAGGAGATTGAATAGGTAATAAAATGTCTCAAAAAAAAAAAAAAAGAAAAGAAAAAGAAAAAGAAAACCCAGGACCAGATGGCTTCACCTGTCTACCAAACACTTAAAGAAGAATTATTACCAATCCTGAAACTCTTCCAAAAAATTTGATAAGGGGAAAAACTTATTTTATAATGCGAGTAATTATCCTGATACCAAATCCAGAGAAAGACACACAAGAAAACAAACTACAGGCCAATATCTCTGATGAATATAGTTGCAAAAATCCTCAACGATATACTTGCAAACTGAATTCAACAGCACATTAGAAGGCTCATACAGCATGACAAAGTGAGCTTTATTCCTGAAATGCAAAAATGTTTCAAGATGAGGAAATAAATTAATGTGGTACACCACATTAACAGAATAAACAATAAAATCATACGACATTCTCAATAGATGAAGAATAACCATTTGACAAAATTCACCATCCTTTCATGATAAAACTTTCAACATACTTTACCAGGCTAGTGTGGTGGCTCAGGCCTGTAATCTCAGCACTTTGGGAGGTTGAGGTAGAAGGATTGTTTGAGGCTATAATTTCGAGACCAGTCTAGGCAACATAAGGAGACCCATCTCTACAAAACAAAACAAAACAAAAAAAACAACAAAAAAACCCAATAAATTTTGCTTGGTGTAATAGCACACGCCTGTAGTCCCAGCTAATCAGGAGGCTGAGGTGGGAGGATCACTTTAGTTTGCAAGGTTGAGGTTGCAGTGAGCAGTCATTCTGCCACTGCACTCCAGCCTGTGCAACAGAGTGAGACTCTGTCTCAAAAAAATAAAATAAAATAAAATAAAAAATTAAAAAAGCGAAAGTACCTCAGGTTATATATGCAAAGTCTATAGCTAACATTATATACAACTTTGAAAATCTGAAATATTTTCCTCCAAGATTATGATTGAGGCAAGGATGCCCACTCCTGCCACTTCTATTCAACATAGTACTGGAAGTCCTAGACAAAGTGATACTGCAAATAAATAAATAAAAACAAAGAAATAAAGGACATACAAATCAGAAAGGAAGAGTTAAAACCATCCCTGTTTGAAGATGACATTATTTTGTGTATAGAAAGCCCCGAATACTTCATTTAAATACTGTTAGAACTAATAAATGAATTCAGTAAAGTTGTAGGATACCAAATCAACATACAAAAACAGTTGTGTTTTTATACACCAACAATGAAATATCTGTAAAAGAAATTTTTAAAATCCCATTTACAATAACACCTAAAGAATAAAATAGGAATAAACTTGACTAAGGAGGCAAAAGACTTGTACATTGATAATTTTAAAACATTAATGGATAAAATTAAAGATGACACAAACAAATGGAAAGACCTCTGGTGTTCATGGATTGAAAGATTTAATATTATTAAAATGTCCATAGTACTCAGAGATTCAATTCAATTCCAGTGGCATTTTTACATTTTAAACATCCCAGTAGCTTTTCCTTACAAAAATAAAAAAATAAATAAATTCATGTGAAACCACAAAGGACCTCAAAAAGCCAAATCGAGCTTGGGGAAGAACACAGCTGGAGACATCATGCTGCTTGATGTAAAAATATATTACAAAGGTGCAATAATTAAGCTCTATGGAAGTAGCATAAAGTCAGACATAAAGACCAATAAAATAGAATACAAGGCTCAGAAATAAATCCTTGCATATATATGTTTAATTGATCCTCTACAAGGATGCTATGAATACACAGTATGGATGAGACAGTCTCTTCAACATATGTTTTTGGGAAAACTAGATATCCACATGCAAAAGAATGAAATCTAACCCTTATCTCACAACATATACAGAAAATCAAAATGTATTAATGAATGCCTCACATCTAGGACCTGTAACTATAAAACTCCTAGAAAAACAAAACATACAATAAAAGCTTTATGACATTGGTCTTGGCAATGCTTTCATGGACGTGACACCAAAAGCAAAAATAAATAAGTGTGACTACATCAAACTCAGAAGCTTTTGCACAGCAAAAGAAACAACCAACTGAGTGAAAAAGCAACCTATAGAAGGGGATAGCACACTTACATATTTCTGGGGATCTTGCAGAATATCATATATCCAAAAAGGAGGTTAATCTCCAAAATGTGTAAGGAACTCCAACAGCTCAACAACAATAAACTGATAACCTTATTTTAAAAATAGGCTATAGTAATGGAGAGTCATATAGATATTTCTCCAAAGAAGATATATAAATATCCAATAGATGTATGAAAAGATGCCCAATGTCATTAATCATCAGGGAAATGAAAGTCAAAACCACAATGAGATTATTATTTCATACCTATTAGAATTGGATATTGTTTTAAAAACCATACAAAAAACCACAAGTGTCATCGAGGATGTGGAAAAAATTGGAACCCTTGTATAGCAATGGGGAGCATGTAAATTGGGTCAGCCACTATGAAAACAATATGAAAGTTCTTTAAAAATTAAAAATAAAATTATCATGTGATCAAGCAATCCCATATCTGGGTATTTATTTCACAAAGTTGAAATGAGCATCTCAAATAGACAATAGTACTCCTGTGTTTATTGATTTTAGCACTATTTACAATAGCCAATATGTGGAAACAAATGTCAATCAATGGGTGTATTGATGAAGAAAATGTGGTATACACATACAATGAAATATTATTGATCTTTTAAAGACAATTCTGGGGCATGGCAAGGTAGCTCATGCCTGTAATCCCAGCACTTTAAAAGGCTGAGGCAGGAGGACTATTTGAGGCTGGGAGTTCAAGACAAGCCTGGGCAACGTAGCAAGACCCTGTCTCAATATTTTTATTAAAAATAATTATCTGGTGTTTGCCTGTTGTCCTAGCTACTTGGCAGGCTAAGGTGGGAGGATCACTTGAGTCCTAGAGTCTGAGGCTACAGTGAACTATTATTGTGCCACTGCACTCCAACTCCAGCCTGGGCAATGGAGCAAGATCCTTCCTCTTTAAAAAAAAAGAAAGAAGAAAATTCTGAAATATGCTACAACCTGATTAAGCCTGAGGACATTAAATGAAATAAGTCAGGCACAGGACAAATACTGCATGATTCCACTTATATGAAATATCTAAAACGGTCGAACTCATAGAATCACAGAGTGGAATAGTAGAATAGTCAAACTCATAGAATCAGCCAGGGGCTACAGGGAGGGGAAAATGAGCAGTTACTAAACAATAAGGATAAAATTTCAGTTTTGCAAGACAAATAAGTTCTAGAGATATTCTGTACAACATTGTACCTGGAGTTAACAACATAGTATTTATATGCTCGAACATTTTAAAGATGGTAGATCTTACAATTTGACCTACTTACCAAAAAATAAAATAAAATAAAAATTGAGAGAACAACACACACACTACAGGATAGTGTGTGTGTTAATTAGATGTTAACTAGATAAGTGGTCAAGTTCATTAATACCTCGCTTGATACAATGCAGATATTTAATAAATGGGTGATATTATTACTAGTTTCTAAATAAAAATAGAATAAATGAATGGTGAATGTTTGTGAGTCCAAGTAAGATAGAGAAGATAGCTATAATCTCGTCTAAACTAGCACATCATTTAAATATTTTTCTAGCCATGAAAGTTTATTTTTTCTTTTTTTTTTTTTTCAGACAGGGCCTCAATTTGTCACTCAGGCTGGAGTTCAGTGGTGCGATCTCGGCTCATTGCAACCTCAACCTCACATGCTCAAGCTATCCTCCCTCCTTAGCCCACGAAATAGCTGGGACTACAGGTGCGCACCACCACACCAAGCTAATTATTGTATTTTTTGTAGAGATGGGGTTTCACTATGTTGCAAAGGCAGTTTTCAAACTCCTGGACTGAAGCGATCTGCCCACCTTGGCCCCTCAAAGTGTTGGGAGCACAAGCACAGTGCCTGGAGCCTTTTTTTTTTTTTTTTTTTTTTTTTTTTTTTTTCTAGGGTACATGTGCAGGCATTCAGATTGGAGTGCAGAGTTGTGTAGTCTTAGCTCACTGAAGTCTTGAACTTCTGGGTTCAAGCAATTCTCCCACCTCAATCTCCCAAGGAGCTGAGACTACAGGTACAGCTACCATGGCTGGCTAATTTTTAAAATATTTTTTCTGCAGAAATGGGATCTCACTTTGTTGCCCAGGCTGATCTTGAACTCTTGGTCTCAAGCAATCCTCCTGCTTCAGCCACACAAAATGCTGAGATTACAGGCATAAGCCTGGCCTTGTTTAATTTTTTAAAGAGAACATAGAGGTGTCTACGTTTTGGGGGGCTGTGGGAAGAAGATTGTAAAGTAACTATGCTGTAATGGCATTAGAGTTACAAGTGAGGCAGGAGGGCTTCAAGCACAGAGAACATGGCTGGAAAACTTAATCGCAAGGGAGGTGATGAAAATTGAGGTAATTTTATAAAGTACATCTGCCTGGAGATTAGATGAACTAGCCAAAGTTTTAAGGTGCAAGACATATCAAACCAAATCAAATTTTGGACTCCCAGTCATAACATCCATGGTAATATTATTTCATTTTCTCACTATTTGAGATAGCCTGAGCTCCTGAAGGATGTGTGTGTGTGTGTGTGTGTGTGTGTGTGTCAAAGAGAAAGAGAGAGAGATACTTATTTTCTTCTATGGAAGAAGTTTACTTCATGAAATTCCTGCAGGCTGCTTTTCACTATTTTCTACTTCGTTGCCTGGTAGGGCCCTCTAGTACTCATTCCATCACCAGAACAAGACTTGAAATGCTCCAGCTTTGGAATAAGCACCAGTTTTATCATCCGCCCACCATTTTCTTGATGCCTACAGTGTGTCAGACATAGGTCCTGGGCAAAATGCTGGGTATACAAAGATAGTTTCTCTGCTTCACTTTCCTCCTTTGAAAAAATGGTGTAATAATTGAGTATCCTTCATAGAACTGTTGTGAGTCTTAATGATTTAATAGGTTTAAACACTTGGAATGGAGCCTGCACATAGTTTAGTGTTGCTACTGTCATTAATACGAATAAGATATGGCCCTTTCTCTTAAGTCTAATACTGTGGGACTTTAGGCAAGTCTCATAGTCTCTCTATGTACTTTGCAGAGTTTGTATTTTAAAAGATAACAACTCTGCCATACTTGATACAATAACCGGCAAAAAGTAGAGACTCAATATATGTTCCTTCTTTTCTTCTGTCCCAGGAACACTGTAACATCAAATCTGTCACATTAATTCACTTACCTCTAGAGTGAGGTTTAATGAGGTCTTGTTCTATCATTAACTACAATGTTCCAGTTTAGAACCTTGATTTGGCTAACATCTTTCTAAACCCATAGGCAGCCTTCCCTCTCCATCACCAGCACCCCATCCCTCCCAAACAAGTTTATTCATTCTTTGCGATCCCTCAAATACTGTAAGTTCCTTTGAGAGTAAGAATCACAACATTCATTTATACATCACCTACAACATTCATTTATACATTGCCTACAACACTCAGTGTAAAACTGAACACAAATTAGGGACTCCATAAATGTTTGTGAAACTAAACAACTGATGATCAAAAATCTTTCATTATATATCTTTTAGGAATTATGCAGTATAACTGAAAATATTTCCAGTATCTTCCAATCTAGCAACATGCTTTTTTCCTGTCTCCTTCACCCCTCTTGAGCGAAATTTCTTTGGCTTCAAACTTAGAAATTTTTCTTTTCTGAATAGGAGGTTAAAATGGACAGGTTTAAAAAATCTTTGTGCCTTGTGTCCTTTTCCTTACAACAACAGCACAGATGAAAACAACTAATCCTTTCCCAGACATTCAGAGAGTAAGGGGGGGACTCAATTTCAGCTGGTAATAAATTCTGGTATTTAATAATTAACTCAGATAACAGCCCAAATAAATATGGAGAGTCACACTGAATATGTCTTCTCACTTTCTCTCTCTTTTCCTCTCCCCATTTATTTGACATTTCTGCTCTGAATTGCTATGTGAGTATACTTGGAGACCTATTAAAACAGATATTTTTATAAGTCGTGTGGCATTAAATGAGGGCCATTTAAATTGATTGTCCAGAATATAATCCAAAGCATTTCATCAAATACTACTACACATCACTACATGCTTTCAGACATTCTGAATCAAAAGACATACTGATGCACCAACGGGGTGCATACATGCCTTCATTTATTATTCACCCATTCATTTTTTTATTCACGCAAACATTTATGAGCACTTGGGGCTAGACTATGTGTTATTTTTCAAAGAGATAAAGATGAGCAAGATACAGCCTCTGCTTTTGTGTAACAGTTAGACATGAAAATGGACAACTATAAAGTCAGCAGAATATGAACAGATATACTTAGAAGGGTGGTAAGATCTACTGAGAATAGGGCAATGAACTGTCCCTAGGGGTGGACACAGGAATGACTTCACATAGTGCAGTATTGAGGACAATGTATAAATTTATCTGGTAAGGGTAGAAAAGAGAAAATTCATTCCAAACAGAGGGAATATCATGTGTAAAGCCACCAATAATAAAAATGCATAAACTATTTAAGGACCTAGATGTACCCAAACAGGTATAAATTAGCAATTGCTAGGAAATGAGATTGGAAGGGTTAGCAGGAGCCAGATTATTGTACACAATGAAGAGTTTTGGGTTATATACTTTAAGCCAGTGTTCCCTAACCTTTTTGGCAGCAAGGACCAGTTTGGTGGAATACAGTTTTTCACAGACCAGGGAGAGGATGGATATGGGATAAGACTGTTCCACCTCAGATCTTCAGGCATTAGATTATCATAAGAAGTGTATAACCTAGATCTCTTGTATGCACAGTTCACAATAGGGTTTGTGCTCCTATGAGAATCTAATGCTTGTAGCTGATCTGACCACGGGCGGAGCTCCGGTGGTAATGCTCCCTTGCCCACGGCTCACCTCCTGCTGTGCAGCCTGGTTCTTAACAGGCCACAGACCAGTACCATGTTGGTGACAGCATGGAGGAGAACTTGGGAGGGAAAACAGAACTAGGGAGGCAGAGAGACCAGTTGAGAGACTATGTTACTAGTCCTGGTAAAATATAATAATAAGGGCCTGAAATAGACTGGTGGCAGTGGGGATAAAGAATGAAAGAAATTGAAGAGGCAATTAGGCAGTAGAACAGAGGTGATGTGGTAACTCATTGAATATGGAGGCAGTAGGAAGAAGGAGATGGAGTAATCAAGGGCAAGTAAGCTTTTTTGGGTACAGAGTGGTGCTGTTCCCAGAGCAGGGAACACAGGAGGAATGCGGGATCACAGAGAGAGAATGATTTCTGCAAACATGGTGAGTATGAAGTTCTTAAGACCCAGCCAGGTGGAGATGTGCAGTCAGCAGTTTGAAATGTGGATCTCAATACAGGAAAGGAGGTGACTATATATTTTGGAGCAATTAGTATGTTAAGAGTAGCTACCTAAATCCTGGACATTCAATACATGCAGAAATGTAAAAAAGGAGGATGGAACAGTGGGAAAGAACAACACTGAAGGGATCAGTAAAGAAGAAATGATCTAGAAGAAATAGTATCACAGAAGCCAAGGGTGGGGTAGGGGTGGTGTGGTGTTACTTGTGGCTATCATTATTACTGGTGGTGTTTACCTTTGTTGAGGATCTGATTGACAAGGTTATATTTGTACTGAGAAAATAAATTCAAATCATGGAATATTTCAATGTAACACATGCTGAATCTTAAATTGGCTACCAAACTCTCATTGGGACCACTATACAGGTAATGTAGTCAGTACAGGTAGAGTGCTGAGTTTAGTTCTGGGTCCTTTGCATTAGAGAGGAAAATTCAAATAGAAGTACATTTATTGGGAGACATCCTAGAAGATACAAGATCTAACAGAGGCAACAATTAAAGAAACTAGCCATGCTTACCCTAATGAAGAGAATATTCTAGAGGAGGTGACCACTGCATTCAAATATCTGAAAGGCTAACATACGGAAGGGAAATTCATCTTCTCTGTGTTGTTCTAGAAAACAGACCTAGAAACAATTAGAATCTGACTTAATGGAATACAAAGAAGAACTGCCTAGCTAGAGGAATTGCTCATTAATGTAACTGGCCTCATTTTACTAGAAATAGTGAACTCCCTATCCTTGAGGTATTTAAGCAAAGCCTATATGGCAAAATATCAGGAGTATGGTACAGAAGGCTTCTGCACTGACTGGGAGGTTAAAATAGACCTTCAAGGCCACTTTAAAGGTTTTTTTTTTTATTTCATGTGGAGCTATGTAGTAACAAATGAGGCTATAGATTTCAATGCCTGTTGCTTTTTTTTTTAGAGTTAACGTTCTCAATTCCTTTCACCACAGTATGGGTTTCTCTACCTGCTATTGGTCCAGTTTATTTCTTTATTGTTATGATATTCATTAACTTACATTTATGTAAGTTAATGTTCTACCAATAAAAGGTAGCACTGGTCCTAAAGAAATTTGAAAGAAAGATTAGTATCAGAAAATCAAGCAATAGGCATCTGATTCTACTTTCCAGCCTTTGGATATTAGTTTTTTGGGGTCTCTGGGTCTTGAGTGCAGAAACTCTGAGTTAAAAGGTGTAGGTATATGTTGGGTTCTGATAAGTATATGGAAATCATTGAGGCAGGGAAGGGTATATCTTGGCTGGAGGTAGGAATTTGGAAACAGAGTGGGGGACACTGAAAATGCTATGTCAAAAAAGATTTAAAAGTGAGTGAAGGATGAAAGAGGGAGGCTATGATAAGCAGAGGAGCACTTTCTTTAAAAAGTCCAAGTGTCTCTCAGTGACTCACTTTCATTTTTTATTTAGGATTAATCTTAATTTTTGCTTTTTCTTCCTGACTCAAGGCTGCAATGTCACCAAAAATGAGTATTACATGTGCTGTGGTTTACATATGGTTTGTTTGTCCCTACAAAAACTCATATTGAAATTTGTTCCCCAGTATGGCAGTGTTTGGTGGTAGGAACTAATGGGAGATGTTTGGGTCATGGGACACTGTCCTTGCTGGTGGCTTGGTGTCATTCTTGCAGTAGTGAGTTCTTTTTCTGGCAAGATTGGTTTAGTTCTAGAGGAAATTAATTAGTTCCCATAAGAATGGATTTTTATAAAGTCAAGATACTACTCAGGGTTTGTCTCTTCTCATGTGTCTTCTTCCCCTTTGACTTTATACACTGTTGAGTTCCAATTAGGGAAAAGGATTCAGGGTGGTGGGAGCAGAAGAAAGCAGAAAGAGAGACCAGATAAACTCTAAGTCTGCTTTTCTTCATGGTCCAGGACACATAGCCCTCCTGTGCAAATAACTCACAATTTTCCTGTGCTCATCTATAACCAGACCTTCAACTGACACAAAAAATACAAGTTAGCTAGCTCACCACAACCTTGGCGTTATCAGTACTGCACAAAGCCCTCTTCAGCTCACAGTACAGCACCATTCTATAAAATCCCCAGCAAGCCTTTGTCTGTTTGCAGTCAGTTCTTCTCATGCTGATCTGCCCATTGCTTTCTTGCAAAGTATTTTTATACTTTTTCTAATAAATCTGCCTTCTTTTACTCAGAGCTGCCTTAGTAAATTCTTCTTACCACTGTGTAATGGCCTTGAATAGTTGCTGCTCACCCACAACATACACCATGTTATGATGCAGCATGAAAGCCCTCTCCAGAAGCTAAGACCCTTGAACTTCCCAGCCAGAAGAACTGTGAGCTAAGTAAACCTTTTCTCTGTATAAATTAACCAGTCTTAGATATTCTGTTGCTACACGAAACAGACCAAGACAACCTGCAAATTCTGTGTTGTAAAAAGTATTGTTAAGTTAAAGGCACACTCTGCTACTGATTTTCATGTTTTGTGACAGGTGAAACCAGTTAATACAACATTTTTGTGTGTGTAAATCAGAAATACAGTTAATATGTTTGTACTCCTACATGTTCTAGGTGTTTTGCATGTTACCTCATTTAATTCTAACAATGCTGTAAGGTTGGGAGTATTCTCTTCATTTAAAGAGAAGAGGACACAGACACACATTAAATTACTTGCATTTAGTGGGAATATAGCTCTGGCCAATGCCAAATCTAGTCTACTTTCCTTTCTACCACATGGCCTATCTTCAATGTCCACACTTTAATGCAGATGCAGACATGTGAGGTGGCAGCATGAGTTTCGCAGCAGGATTCCTTTCCTATCAGGAGATGAGTGGCTTATCTAATGATGACCAAAATATGAGGTATTATCTGACTGAAGAAACTAATCAGCCTGGGAAAAGGCAGCATTGAGATGGAAATGTACTCCAGACTGTCAGCCCATGTGACACAGAAAACAGTAGTCAGTATTTCCCAGCAGAGACCTTGGGAATCTATTCTGCAGAACAGAAAAGATTTGTATGTTTCTTG
This sequence comes from Mandrillus leucophaeus, assembly GCF_000951045.1. Classification (NCBI taxonomy): domain Eukaryota; kingdom Metazoa; phylum Chordata; class Mammalia; order Primates; family Cercopithecidae; genus Mandrillus; species Mandrillus leucophaeus. The sequence goes on along the minus strand of NW_012107731.1, from coordinate 87,692 downwards.
GCTGGTGGGGCATGAGAACCTGGGAAGATTTAGAGGAAGGAAATGAAGTCATAGGCAGCACCAGTACACGTATCCCAACTCACTGAAACAGTGGCTACCAGGTTCTGTGGGAGAATTCCCCTAACCTGGGTTGGAGGAGAAGACCCCAAATATGTTTTTCACATGGTAATATACCTTTACCAGATCCCAACAACTCTTCTCTAACAAGAGCTGCCACTGAATAATAATGAGAATCAAATTCCTGAGTATCTGCTCAGCACATGGCTATCATTTGCACAGGTCAGTACTGATGAACTGAAAGGGAAGTTTTAGGAAAAAGTTGTTACTGTTCTGGGATAAATGGCAGTGAGTAGCACATAAAAGAAAATGAATTACTTTCTGGGCCACCATGCAGTGTCAGTGCTTTTCTTCTGGAGAATGAACACTCTGTAAACTGATCCATGTTACTGGGATTTCGTGGATGAAAGGCAATGACATGCATTTAACATTCCAGAAACTACTAAGCACTTTTTCTTTCATTATTTCATGTGAGTGTCTTGACAATCTTGGTACCCACCTATTACAATTATCCCTATTTTACAGCTGAGAGCAACATGTTTCAGAAAAGCTGACACTTCTAATGTCAAATAGCCAGCAATTGGTGAATCCACACTATGAAATCTCAGGTTTTTCACTTGTAAGCAAGGATAAGTAGATGTAATTATTTCTTTGATCAAAATAAGTTACAATCATGATAGTGTGAAAGGAAAATATCTTGGACCCCCCTCCCCAAATCACTAAACTGTCAGGAAAATTTCAGCTAGAAACTGCTTAAGGCAAACCTCCCATTCTGTTCAATGTCATCCCTCTGCTTACTGAGATAAATGCCTATCTGAACTCCTCCTTTGAAAAGGCTAATCAGAAACTCAGAAAAATGCAACCGTTTGTCTCTCAACTACCTGTGACCTGGAAGATCCCTCTCCACCTTGAGTTGCCCCATTTTTTCTTCAAGTTGTTCCACCTTTCCAGACCAAACCAATGTTCATTTTATATATGTTGATTGATGTCTCATATCTCCTAAAATGTATGTAAAAAATGTATAAAACCAAGCTGTGCTCTGACCACCTTGGGCACATGTTGTCAGGACCTCATTAGGCTGTGTCACAAGTGTGCATCCTCAAACTTGGCAAGATAAACTTTTTAAATTTTTTTTGACTAAAACAGTTATTGCAACAGAGGCTATTTTTGGGTTTTTAATGGAACAATGTAGTTTAGACACTTAGAAATGTACTTGTTTTTAAAAAATTAAGTGCACTGTAAAAGCATCATGTGGTCTAGCCTCATAATAATTCTTCCTTTTTGGAAACCCAGGATAAAGTGAGCTCTGCCCAGAGCTTAGAGATCTAGTTAAAAAAAAAAGAAAAAGATGCTCCCTATCTAAGTAAAATTGGTCTCCGTATACAATCTAACAATAGTTGCATCTTGAATTTAGTAAGGTTATCATAACTTCTAATCCTGTGACTTTAGGCAGTCTAGTCCACAGGCAGTAAGGAGGTTTGTTTTGGGAAATGACTGCTATCACCTGTGTTTCAAAGCTAAACTATTAACTACATTCCTCCCAAAGTTAGTTCAGCATATGCCCAGGAATAAGCAAGGACAGCTTGGAGGTTAAAAGCAAGATGAGGCTGGGCGTGATGGCTCACAGCTGTATTCCTAGCACTTGGGGAGGCCATGGCAGGCGGATCACAAGGTCAAGAAATCACGACCATCCTGGCTAACATGGTGAAACCCCATCACTAATTAAAATACAAAAATTAGCTAGGTATGTTGGCACATGCCTATAGTCCCAGCTCCTCAGGAGACTCAGGCAGGAGAATCACTTGAACCTGGGAGGCAGAGGTTGCAGTGAGCTAAGATCATGCCACAGCACTCCAGCCTGGTGACAGAGTGAGACTCCATCTTAAAAAAAAAAAAAAAAAGAAAAAAAAGAAAGATGAAGTCAGTTAGGTCAGCTCTTTTTCACTATTACAGTTATTATTTTGCAATGGTGATTTCATAACTTTAAGTGATGATTATCACAGTTTTCATAAATAATATAGGTAAACAATTAAAATAATTAGGTAAATGTAATGGGATAAATACTTGTAGACAAACCTGTCATTATTTAGAATATAAAGTTAAACTAAATAATAAATACTTTATTATTTGGCTATTTTCTTTATTATTATTATACTAGAAGTTCTAGGGTACATGTGCACAACGTACAGGTTTGTTACATAGGTATACATGTGCCATGTTGGTTTGATGCACCCATCAACTCATCATTTACATTAGGTATTTCTCCTAACAGTATCCCTCCCCCAGCTCCTCACCGCCCAACAGGATCCAGTGTGTGATGTTCCCCTCACTGCATCCATGTGTTCTCATTGTTCAACTCCCACTTATGAGTGAGAACATGCGGTATTTGGTTTTCTGTACTTCTGATATTTTGCTGAGAATGATAGTTTCCACCTTCATCTGCGTCCCTGTAAAGGACATGAACTCATCCTTTCTTATGGCTGCATAGTATTCCATGGTGTATATTACCACATTTTCTTTATCCAGTCTACTATTGATTGGCATTTGGGTTGGTTCCAAGTCTTTGCTATTGTGAATAGTGCTGCAATAAACATACCTGTGCATGTGTCTTTATAGTAGCATGATTTATAATTCTTTGGGTATATACTCAGTAATAGGATTGCTGGTCAAAGGGTATTTCTAGTTCTAGATCCTTGAAGAATTGCCACACTGTCTTCCACAATGGTTGAACTAATTTACACTCCCACCAACAGTGTAAAAGCGTTCCTATTTCTACACATCCTCTCCAGCATCTGTTGTTTCCTGACTTTTTAATGATCACCATTCTAACTGGTGTGAAATGGTATCTCGTTGTGGTTTTGATTTGCATTTCTCTGATGACCAGTGATGATGACCATTTTTTTCATATGTGTGTTGGCTGCATAGATGTCTTCTTTTGAGAAGTGTATGTTCATATGCTTTGCCCACTTTTTGATGGGATTGTTTTTTTCTTGTAAATTTGTTTAAGTTCTTTGTAGATTCTGGATATTAGCCCTTTGTCAGATGAATAGATTACAGAAAATGTCCCCCATTCTGTAGGTTCCCTATTCATCCAAATGATAGTTTCTTTCCTGTGCAGAAGCACCCTAGTGTAATTAGATGCCATTTGTCTATTCTGGCTTTTGTTGCCATTGCTTTTGGTGTTTTAGTCATGAAGACTTTGCCCATGCCTATGTCCTGAATGGTATTTCACAGGTTTTCTTCAAGGGTTGTTGTGGTTTTAGGTTTTACTATAATTAAGTCTTTAATCCATCTTGAGTTAATTTTTGTATAAGGTATATGGAATGGATGCAGTTTCAGCTTTCTACATATGGCTAGCCAGTTTTCCCAGCACCATTTATTAAATAGGGAATATTTTCCCCATTTCTTGTTTTTGTCAGATTTGTCAAAGATCAGATGGTTGTAGATGTGTGGTCTTATTTCTGAGGCCTCTGTTCTGTTCCATTGGTCTATATCTCTGTTTTGGTACCAGCACCATGCTGTTTTGGTTACTGTAGCCTTGTAGTATAGTTTGAAGTCAGGTAGCATGATGCCTCCAGCTTCGTTCTTTTTTCTTAGGATTGTCTTGTCAATGAGGGCTCTTTTTTGGTTCCATCTAAAATGTAAAGTAGTTTTTCCCAATTCTGTGAAGAAAGTCAGTGGTAGCTTGATGGGGATAGCATTGAATCTATAAATTACCTTGGGCAGTATGGCCATTTTCACAATATTGATTCTTCCTATCCATGAGCATGGAATGTTCTTCCATTTGTTTGTGTCCCCTTTTATTTCCTTGAGCAGTG
>NW_012107731.1:82759-83767 GCF_000951045.1 Mandrillus leucophaeus | reverse complement strand
CTTTTATTTCCTTGAGCAGTGATTTGTAGTTCTCCTTGAAGAGGTTCTTCACATCTCTTGTAAGTTGGATTCCTAGGTATTTTATTCTCTTTGTAGCAATTGTGAATGTGAGTTCACTCATGATTTGGCTCTCTGTTTATCTGTTGTTAATGTATAGAAATGCTTGTGATTTTTGCACATTGATTTTGTATCCTGAGACTTTGCTGTAGTTGCTTATCAGCTTAAGGAGATTTTGGGCGGAGACAATAGGGTTTTCTAAATATACGATCATGTCATCTGCAAACAGAGACAATTTGGCTTCCTCTTTTCCTGACTGAATATCCTTTATTTCTTTCTCCTGCCTGATTGCCCTGGCCAGAACTTGCAATACTATGTTGAATAGGAGTGATGAGAGAGGGCATCCTTGTCTTGTGCCCGTTTTTAGAGGGAATGCTTCCAGTTTTTGCCCATTCAGTTTGATATTGGCTGTGGGTTTGTTGTAAATAGCTCTCATTACTTTGAGATACGTTCCATCAATATCTAGTTTATAGAGAGTTTTTAGCATGACCGGCTGTTGAATTTTGTCAAAGGCTTTTTCTGCATCTATTGAGATAATCATGTGGTTTCTGTTTTGGGTTCTGTTTATGTGATGGATTACATTTATTGATTCACATATGTTGAATCAGCCTTGCATCTCAGGGATGAAGTCGACTTGATCATGGTAGATAAGCTTTTTGATATGCTGCTGGATTCGGTTTGCCAGTATTTTATTGAGGATTTTTGCATCGTGGTTCATCAGGGATATTGTCTAAAATGCTCTTTTTTTGTTGGGTCTCTGCCACGCCATTATGATGATGCTGTCCTCATAAAATGAGTTAGGGAGGATTCCCTCTTTTTCTATTGATTGGAATAGTTTCATAAGAAATGGTACCAGCTAAAAAGTCAGGAAACAACAGGTGCTGGAGAGGATGTGGAGAAATAGGAACACTTTTACACTGTTGGTGGGATTGTAAACTAGTTCAACCATTA
>NW_012107731.1:70342-81814 GCF_000951045.1 Mandrillus leucophaeus | reverse complement strand
ACATGGCACAAGTATACATATGTAACAAACCTGCACGTTATGCACATGTACCCTAGAACTTAAAGTATAATAATAATAACAAAAAGAAATGGTACCAGCTCCTCTTTGTATATCTCGTAGAATTCAGCTGTGAATCCATGTAATCCTGGACTTTTCTTGGTTGGTAGGCTATTAATTATTGCCTCAATTTCAGAACCTGTTATTGGTCTATTTAGAGATTCAACTTCTTCCTGGCTTAGTCTTGGGAGGGTGTATGTGTCCAGGAGTATATCCATTTCTTGTACATTTTTTGGTTTATTTGTATAGAGGTGTTTATAGTGTTCTCTGATGGCAGTTTGCATTTTTGTGGGATCAGTGGTGATATCCCCTTTATCAGGTTTTATTGTGTCTATTTGATTCTTTTCTCTTTTCTTCTTCATTAGTCTTGCTAGCAGTCTATTTTGTTGATCTTTTCAAAACACCAGCTCCTGGATTCACTGATTCTTTTGAAGGGTTTTTTGTCTCTGCCTCCTTCAGTTCTGCTCTGATCTTACTTATTTTTTGTCTTCTGCTAGCTTTTGAATTTGTTTGCTCTTGCCTCTCTAGTTCTTTTAATTGCGATGTTAGAGTGGTGATTTTAGATCTTTCCTGCTTTCTCTTGTGGGCATTTAGTGCTATATATTTCCCGCCACACCCTGCTTTAAATGTGTCCCAGGGATTCTGATACATTGTGTCTTTGTTCTCATCCATTTCAAAGAACATATTTACTTCTGACTTAATTTTGTTATTTATCCAGTAGTCATTCAGGAACAGGTTGTGCAGTTTCCATGTATGTGTGCAGTTTTGAGTGAGTTTCTTAATCCTGAGTTCTCATTTGATTACACTGTGGTCTGAGAGACAGTTTGTTGTGATTTCTGTTCTTTTACATTTGCCGAGGAATGTTTTACTTCCTATTATGTGGTCAATTTTAAAATAAGTGGGATGTGGTGCTGAGAAGAATGCATATTCTGTTGATTTGTGGTGGAGAGTTCTGTAGATGTCTGTTTGGTGTGCTTGGTCCAGAGCTGAGTTCAAATCCTGGATATCCTTGTTAATTTTCCATTTTCTAATAAAAATAGATTGTAGGAAAACATTCTTTCTTAAAAAATGTGTCATTTATAAAGGGTGAACCATTTTTTATCTAATTCAAAGCTTATTTAAAGGTTCTGTATAAAACAAGGTAAAAAGAACCAGGACATCAGAGAAATGTAAATAAAGTTATAGAAATAAAATTTTTTTTTGTTGTTGGTAAGAAAGCTTAAAGTGAAATAATTTTATATGAGAAAGAATCATGTGTGGTAAATTCAGAGCTAAAATAAAATGACTGGTTTTTTAAGAAAGCAGCATGTTCAGGACAAACCAGAAAGTCCAAGCTTGTTATGAATGGTCTATGTAAGTTACAATAGAGGGATATCTATATATCTATATATATTATATAGATATTATATATTTTTTACATAGATTTTTAAATTGGCTTTGATGGAACTTTCCTCCATAGAAGGAATCTCAGATAAGACTTTTTAAACCTGAGGCTAGCCATAGATTCAAGGAGGAACTCCTTGAAATTCAAGGAGATATAGATATATATCTCCTTGAATCTATCTATCTATCTATATATGTATCCTTGAAAAAAAATATATATATATATCTCCTTGAATTTCAACCAAATTTAAACGAAATTTAACTTTTATTGCATCTCTCCATTTTCAGTTTTCTCTCTCCTTTTAAAGGGCATTAAATGGTATTGCTCTCTTTCAACTTATTTCTAGCTCATATAAGTTTTTTGCTTTCATTTTTGTTTTTGTTTTTGTTTTTGGAGTTCTGTTGTAATGGCCTGATGCTAAGAATGTTTCTTAAAGGTCTAAAGAAAATGTTTTCTTTCAACATATTATTCTTTGCAGTGCAAAAGGTCTTTCTTCTAACTTTTGGTAACTGGCCTAACAGATTTACATTTTATCAAAACAATTCCTATGTCATTATTATTAAGATTTAGTTTGCTTAGGAAAAAAAGAGATTTTTTTAATCAAAGGTTCTTACTTTTGTGTATCTCTCTGAATTGCTTTTAAAGTACTTGTGACATTGAGTTTTAGTGCTTTGACTCCTAGGTCTAAAATGGACACCAAGTCCTGCTAAATTTTAAACACTGACAGTAATTAAAGCCCCATCTTCAGGCCACATAGAAGATGCCAATGAAAATAAACTGCATTCCTAAGACACAATGTCAGAAATTAAAGCTATTTCAACTCAAGACCCAGGGACTATTGCAGAAGAGGTTGATGCATGATGCGTGAAGTTGTAGGAGTCAATTTCGTACAGTAAAATAAATTCGGTTTCCCTATATATTAATCATTAATGTTAAAGTCACACTGATGCAAGACCAGCATATGGGCTACTGTGTCAAATTAACAAGATTATCTTGAAGCATTAACCAACTCCTTAATAAGCATTATGAAGGCTAGAAAAGGCTTATGGAAGTTATATCTTACCATCACAATAAAAATTTTATATATTTTTGTCAAACTTTTAAAAACAAATTTAATTGGCTTCATGCTATTTATATTAGGGCTTATTGTTTGAAAAATTACTTCTCCCTTCTCAGAGAATGAAGGTTTTTGTTTTTCTAAATCTTTGAGTTATCATTTTGTTTAAATGAATTACTTACTTTAAAATGACTGTGAACCTATTTTGTGATATCAGTTGTTTTAAACCTTTGATATTTGACAAATTTTCCAAAATCAAATTATAAATTATGTCTTTTTCTGACCTAATAAATCCTTTAAGATATTAGGTTTCCTAAAGTCCAAAAAAATGAAATAATTTGGTTTATTTGGTATAAAAATTATACATGAAGCATTGTCAAATATGAAATGGTGTTTAGTTTTTTGGGGGGGCTGTATTTGTATAAATATGTTAGTGGTATGTTTTCCAAAATTACAGAAAACTCCTATAATTCTGATAAAACTTAGTGTGTATTATTAGTAATTGTTATAACTGCTATATTAAAGTATTGTATGCCACAAAGGTGACAAACTTTCTTGTCAATTGTGTCTTTGCCTATGACTTCCCTAAAACTTTTTGTCATCCATGGACAATTGTTGTATTGTTTTGGACCTCCTTAGAAGGTGGTTTTATAATCAACTATAATACTCTAATAGGTGCTCTTGAATGCAGATTTCTGATAACTTTGGAGATTGTAACTTCAGAATAGAGAAAAAGCTTTCAAGACTCATGGAGAGCTAAAACATTCATGAATATAAAGCAGTCCAGGAATTAACTGGATGGACTGAACTAATCTTCTTGAATTTTTTCTTAAAATGTTTCTGATCCTTTGTTTTGTTTTTCAGAGTCTTGAAACTTTTCTTTTGAGATATTGACAGTTTTAACAATTTAGTATACTCCTATGAACAACATTTGGAGCATATTTGTTTCTCTCTATGTGATTTCTAGAGAATTAGAAACTATGTGTGAGTATTCTTAACTTATGGCAATACAGTTATTTGCATAAGTGTGATAAGAATCTGTTTCTATTTGTAACAGGGCTCAATTGGAGAAACTGGTTATTTTATCAAGGCTTTGACTGGAATGGTGTGCTTTCCTTTAAGGAATCAAACCTGACTAATGGAGCCAAGGGAAGCCGTTGGGAAAACTGGTTTCATAATTTTTGTACACAGTTCCTGTACAGGCTTTCTGACCTGTGGTAAGTAAATAAGGTCACTTTCTGACAGGACCAGGAGCCCCAGGTTTATATTAGAACCTCAAGAGGAAAGGACACACATCTACGGCTGGGCTCAGCTTTAAAAACTCTTATCTGAGATTACTTCTATGGAAGAAAGTTCTATCAAATTTTAAAATCTACGTAAAAAATAAATCTACCAATTTAAAAAAATGAAAAAAATAGATTTAAAATCTATGTAAAAAATCTATGTAAAAAAATCTACCAACTTAAAAATCTATGTAAAAACTAATTATTGCTTCACTGTATACAAATAATTAGGCCAAGTATAATAAAGCAAACCAGTCCTGCCATGATTTGTCTTTAGTAAAAATGGAAAACTGTAGAGAGATAAATTGTTTCAAAAACTGTAGTACAGTGGGGTCTTTTTTCTGGTTCCATATGAACTTTAAAGCAGTTTTTTCCAATAGTGTGAAAAAGTCATTGGTAGCTTAATGGGTATGTCACTGAATCTATAAATTACCTTGGGCAGTATGGCCATTTTCACAATATTGATTCTTCCTATCCATGAGCATGTTATGTTCTTCCATTTGTTTGTGTCCTCTTTTATTTCACTAAGCAGTGGTTTGTAGTTCTCCTTGAAGAGGTCCTTTGCATCCCTTGTAAGTTGGATTCTTAGGTATTTTATTCTCCTTGAAGCTATTGTGAATGGGAGTTCATTCCTGATTTGGCTCTCTGTTTGTCTGTTACTGGTGTATAAGAATGCAACCATTGTGGAAAACAGTGTGGCGATTCCTCAAGGATCTAGAACTAGAAGTACCATATGACCCAGCCATCCCATTACTGGGTATATACCCAAAGGATTATAAATCATGCTGCTATAAAGACACATGCACACGCATGTTTATTGTGGCACTATTCACAATAGCAAAGACTTGGAATCAACCCAAATGTCCATCAGTGACAGACTGGATTAAGAAAATGTGGCACATATACACCATGGAATACTATGCAGCCATAAAAAAGGATGAGTTTGTGTCCTTTGTAGGGACATGGATGCAGCTGGAAACCATCATTCTTAGCAAACTATCACAAGAACAGAAAATCAAATACTGCATGTTCTCACTTGTATGTGGGAATCGAACAATGAGATCACTTGGACACCAGTAGAGGAACATCACACACTGGGGCCTATTGTGGGGAGGAGCGGGGGAGGGATAGCATTAGGAGATATACCTAATGTAAATGACGAGTTAATGGGTGCAGCACACCACCATGGCACAGGTATACATATGTAACAAACCTCACTTTGTGCACATGTACCCTAGAACTTGAAGTATAATAAAATAAATAAATAAATAAATAAATAAATAAATAAATAAATAAATAAACTGTAGTACAACTGTTGCTAGATTCTAGTCTTGCCTGATGTTTTTCAATTTTTATTATTTTCTACAGTTTTGACAAAATTCTAGTTTCTCTTGGCTTCAAGTCTTCAACATAAAGTTTTCAATTTTTTCCTTTCTTTTTTTCCCGTTTTTCCTATTTTAAACTGTGCTTTCATAAAGCCCCATGAACAAAGACTAGATAACTTAAATTTCAGAAGAAAATAATAGTCACCTATTTACATGCATAAGCCATTTTCATACCTGTCTACTGATGTATAGACTTTAGAGTGGTGTGGCCTATATCAATTTCCCATGATTTTTTTCCATTTGTTGTTATTTCTCTCCCTTTCTATTCTTGTTTTCTCTTCATAGGACATGGGACTTCACAACATTCTAAAAATGCACTTTTCTAATAACTTTGGACCTACTTGTACAGGAATAAACCATCCTGGTCATGAGAGGTTAGATAAAACCTGGGACCAAAACTCTTTTTTTTTTTTTTCCTAAAATGATTTCTACAAAAAATTTTCAAAAAGAATAGGGAAGAAATGTGAAAGGAAAAGGACTCCCAAAATCACTAAGCTAAAGAAAAAATTTAGGCTGGAAACTGCTTAGGGCAAACCTGCCTCCCTTCTATTCAATGTCATCCCCCTGCTAACTGAGATAAATGCATATCAGATTGCCTCCTTTGGAAAGGCTAATCAGAAACTCAAAAAAAATTCAACCGTTTGTTTCTCACCTACCTGTGACCTGGTAGCCCCCTTCCTGGTTTGAGTTGCCCCACTTTTACTTCAAGTTGTCCACCTTTCTAGACCGAACTGATGTTTATTTTATATATGTTGCTTGATGTTTCATATCTCCCTAAAATGTATAAAACCAAGCAGTGCTCTGACCACCTTGGGCACATGCCATCAGAATCTCCTGAGGCTGTGTTACAGGTGCATGTCTTCCACCTTGGCGAAATAAACTTTCTAAATTAATTGATACCTGTCTCAAATTTCTGAAGTTCATAATGGCATGTGCATGTGCCACATTTCTCTTCATGCATGTCTGCATTAGGTTTTTGGCTTATGTTTGGACCATGGACTACTATTGTGTATTATTCATCCTTTGATGATAGAATTTAGATGGAAGATTTCACTTAAATTCATCTTTTTAAAAATAAAAGCCATTTATTTTAGACTACACCGTGATACTAGATTCTCAGGATCTTGTTCTTGTTTGGAAAGGGAAATGTGTAATACCATTCATAGAAAGGAATTGAAGGGGTATACATCAGAGTCAACCATGAAGATCAGGAGTACAGAAGCAATAGCTGTATTTCAGCAAACCACTTGCATAATTAGGCAACCAGAATGGGAAGGAGTGAAAGTCACAACTCAATTTACCAGGCTAGAGAAGAAAGGTGATGGTTCCAAGATCTCATTGATACTTTTTTTATGGCATATAAAAGCAGTATATGGCCTTCAGAACACAGTCACTTCCCCCATTGCCTTTGGGTGATTTAATTCATCTCCTGATTTAAAATGAAAAATGTTGACCAGAAGGAATAATAGAATATCAAACCTGTAAAGAGACTTTAGAGGTCATCTAGCTCTACTTCTACTGAGAAAGCTCAGGCCATCATTGCTCAGAATTAATAGTTAGAAAGCCTTTTGTGATATCTCCCTAGATTTTCCTCCCGTTGGTTCAGGATATGTCTCTGGGAGTCACAGTGAAACAAATTTGCATCTTTTTTTCCACAGCAACTTTTCAGAGGTCTGAAGGGACAATGCTCTCCTTCAAACCTCTCTCAGCTTCTTTTTCTTCTAGATTCTGGTGACTCATCTGTCCCCACTTTATTTCTTTGGCCCTTCACAGCTGGGTTAACTGGTAGGCTCTATCTGTCCCATTCCCATTCTGAATCAATCTTGACCCTACCTTGAAGTGTCATTCAGGTTGGTTAACAGTATCAGTCACACAATCCAGTGGGGCTTGAGGTTAAGTCTCATAGACCAGATATAGGACCTGTAGATTTACCCCTGACTGCAGGGCTCCCACATGCCCCTATACTTCCACCCATGACTCCTTTGTTGAGGGAATGATTGTATCCTGTTTATCTTGCAATGCTTGGGAATATATAATTCCCAGGTACACTACCCAATAGAACAAGTATCTACATATGTATAGTGTCCTAAGTTCTCCTAAGGAAAAAAGTTCCAAGGAGACAAGAATGGGTAATTCTGATAAATTCTGGGAAACACTTAGAAAATTCAGAAGTATTGACAAGCTTATTTTCATTCTATGTCCTACAGTCTAAATGAAGTAAGGGTTGTGCCCAACTAACAAATGATTTATGTACTAAAAGTGTGATTTTTGTATCAGTTTTTGGAACTTGATGATGTATTTCCATAGAATTTTTATGAAGTTCTACTCATCCTTTAGAATCTATTTTAAATGTTAACCAACCTCAAAACTGTTTTTGATCCCACGAGACAAACTAGATCTTTTTACTCACATAACACTTTGTGACATTTAACATATGCCTCTATTATTTATCACATTGCATCGTAATTTCTTGTTTATAGATCTGTCCTTTCCTTAATTCTTAAAGGAAGAAACTGTCCTTTTTCGCATCTGTAGCACATGGTATACTGTCTGCTCACCAATATAATGTCAAATTAATATACACATAGCTTAATGTGCCCACATAATTTTTGTTCTGTAATTTCCTAAATAAATGAATCTGAGAAAGTTACTTACACTTTTGAAGTTGACTTTCCTAGACTATGAACTAGAGGTAAAAACTATTTCCATGGGGTCACAGTGAGAATGTTCAATGAAATACCCGAAATGAAAGTTCATGAAACAGGGTACAATCTCAATTAATGTTTGTTGTATTAGAATGATGGAAATCAATGTTATATATGATGGTCATTTCTCAGGTATGGAGGTAATATAAAAAGAGAGAAGGAAAGTAAAATTTGACTACAGGACATCTGCAAGTTATATTTTATGTTAATTTGAAATATGATTATATCAATCAGTGATTTAGTACCAAAAAGATACTCGAAATGCTAAGATTAGATAGCCAGAAGACCAATATCAGGGAGAAAAGAAAGAGAAAAGTAGCTGAGAAGTAGGAAAGAAGCAAAAAAAGCTATAGACTGTAAGAGCAGGGTTTAGGAGGACAGGGTGATTATTTTGTGTCAAATTCTGAAGATGAGTATATGAGGAAGAATATTGAGAAATGGTCACTGAAAATGACAAGAAAATCACCAAGTATAATCTTCAATGTACATATTTTTTAAAGTCTCCTTCAAAAAACAACCAACATAAGCTAGGTGCCCACACTAACTGGAGGTGGTTTCTTCCAAGAGATCTCATTTTTTGTGGTTTTATTTGCATCTTCTTAGTAAACAGTTGGAGAAGTGTCCAAGGACAATCTTGGAGCAAGATGATAATCTAGAGGGCCTTCTGGATGATCTAGGTGCTCTAGGATGCCTCAGCTATTCAGGGACTATGCTTACTCACATCAACTGTCTCATGGAAGGACCAAAACACAGGGAAGTAGTTTGATAGTTCACATATAGTTTATAGATGACAGCATGTCCTTTGTAGGAACATGGATTGAGCTGGAGGCCATTATTCTTAGTAAGCTAATGCAGGAACAGAAAACAAAATACCTCATGTTCTCACTTATAGGTGGGAGCTAAATGATGAGAAGACATGGATACATAGAAGGGAGCAACACACACTGGGGTCTATCAGAGTCAGAGGGTGGAGGGTGGGAGGAGGAAAAGTATCAGAAAAAATAACTAATGAGTACTAGATTTAATACCTGGGTGACAAAATAATCTGTACAATAAACCTCTATGACACAAGTTTACCTATATAACAAACCTGCACATGTACCCCTGAACTTAAAATAAAAGTTAAATAAAATAATAATAAAAGTAAGCCCTTATTTGTAAAAATTAAAAAATATATAATCTCCAGGTGTATTTCCTGCTCTTAAAAATATTTAATTAATAAAGTAATTAATTCATTAATTTTTTTGAAAACTTGATGGGTAGACAGGGAAGTGTCTCCAGAAGCCACAGAGCCTACTGAGGCACCTCCTAACCCCAAAACAACAACAACAAAAAGGGCAATAAAACAATCACAACAAGAATACAAGAATATAATTACAGTCATGTCAGCTAGGGAAACACTATTAAATCTAGAATTCATCCAGCAATCAGGATGAGCCTGGTGGCCCAATTACCATCTAAACAAGAGCTGTTATGTATTGTTAAATGGACTCTCCAGATAAATAAAATTATTTTTTTTACTCCAGCCCTTTGCAACATCAAAGAACATTAAACATGAGGAAGATGTGTTATGAACAAAAAAAACTGAGGAAACCAAAAGTAGCTTGAACCACGCTAGTGAAATCCTAGACGCTCAAAAGATGTAACTTTGTGTGTTGTGTGTGTGTGTGTGTGTGTGTGCGCGCGCACATGTTTTAATTAAACACTGTTTGTTTCTCCTCATCTCCCAAATGGAGCTATGAAATATTAAGCATGCATTTCTTGCCTCCTAAAATCAGTGGATAAGTCTTGTAAAACTCAACATGGCTCAAGATAAGCAAAGCAGAATTTCTCTGTGAGTTTTCCCTTTTCCCACAGTTTCGGGGTACTCTCTATCAACATTTCTTGGATGTTGACGAAGGTTCTTTGCTTGACCAAATTTTTGTCAGGCTCTTGAACCTTTTTCTATACCTATCTGCGTACTTGCTTGTAAAATCTAGTTTTAGCAAGAATCCTGCTGTCAGCGTAGCAAGAACTCCCCACCCTTGATATCTGATCACATATCTTAATATGTGATCGAGTTTCTCATTCTCTATTATGCCCCAGGTGATGTCTGTTCACCTTGGCCTGTCTTCAGAATGAGTTCTGTCAAGCTGATTTTGCCAGAATGCCTCTTACCCCTGACGTTTCCTGATGATTTTCCATTTGCTGACCCTCATCCTGCTCCTTGGCTGTAAATCTTTGCTTGTCCATGGTGTATTTTGAATTGAGCCCAGTTTTGTACTGAAGTCTCTTTTTACCTATTGCAATAGCCCTGAATAAAATCTGTTTTTACCACTTTACTCTCCAACTCTGGCTTTTTTTTTGTTTTTGATAGTGGTTCTCATTGTGTTCAGATTCTAGATGCTCAGTGAGGCCACCCAATTTCACAAGATAAAAGTACTGTGAGGTTTTTTCTGGAAATAATTAAATAAAGAAATGAATGGTCCAAGTTTCCTATCCTTTAATTTCTTAATGGGTTATTTAATGTGCTCTAAGCTGAGAATAAGAAGGAGAGAGGATGACGCCAAAGCAGACCCTTGTAATTTAGTCAATGGATGTTCAACTTTGTATCACTGGGGAGTAACTCCATAAGTACTTCTTTTTTGCAGTTATTTGAATTCAGGTTTTATCAATGTTGTTTCTGAATTTTTTTTTTCAGTGATCCTTGTTCTGATGAATGTTACATTTCATCCTTAGTTTTGCTCATTTGTTTTTTGCTTTGATATTTTAAGAACTCTTATTCATTTATAAAATCCTTTGCTATGAATGAGAGCACCAAATAGCTTACCAATCCCTAACTACCTGATTCCTTTTTAGCAGTAAAAAAAAGTCAGTAAAAGGTTTGTACAATCCAAGTACTAAAACACCAAAATCCCCCCTTCAGGTTAGAGTGAGCCAAAGTTTCCTTAGTATCATCTGTAAGCCAATGTATTTTCACTATACCATTAAGATGAAAATAATGAAGAGCACTGACACGATTTTCTTGTTCTTTCCATCTAAAAACGTGGGTTTCTTGTGGTGTGGCTAATTTTTAAAAAAACAAAAACTGGAGGGAAAATGAGTCAGTGAATGATTAGCTCACATGTTTTTTCTGTTCATCATTAATCAGTCTTCCCTTTTCCCTAGATTTTAGGCAGCCATAAAAAGCCAGGAAAACAATAAGCATAATAAAAAAATAAATAAATAAATATCGGAGAGCCTACTGTAGTAGCCTTTTAACACATTTCACTTAATCCTCAAAATGTTGCAAAAGAATTATAATCATTTTAGAAATAAAGAACTAGGCTCAGGAGTGTGAAATGACTGGTGCCTAAAGTCATGCAAGTGACTGAGCTGGGATTTAAGTTCAAGCCTATGCTCTATTATGCTGCGTGGCTCCCCAAAGCCCTTCAATTTGACATTCTTACTACTATAGCTTCATCTTCTGCTTTTTTTTTTTTTATTATTATACTTTAAGTTCTAGGGTACATGTGGATAACGTGCAGGTTTGTTACATATGTATACTTGTGCCATGTTGGTGTGCTGCACACATCAACTCGTCAGCACCCATCAACTCGTCATTTACATCAGGTATAACTCC
>NW_012107731.1:47000-65422 GCF_000951045.1 Mandrillus leucophaeus | reverse complement strand
TGTAAGTGTCCAGGAAATTATCCATTTCTTCTAGATTTTCTAGTTTTTTTTGCATAGAGGTGTTTATAGTATTCTCTGAAGGTAGTTTGTATTTCTGTGGGGTCGGTGGTGGTATCCCCTTTATCATTTTTTATTGCGTCTATTTGATTCTTCTCTCTTTTCTTCTTTATTAGTCTTGCTAGCAGTCTATTAATTTTGTTGACCTTTTCAAAAAACCAACTCCTGGATTCATTGATTTTTTGGAGGGTTTTTTGTGTCTCTACTCCTTCATTTCTGCTCTGATCTTAAAGCTGAAAAGATCTAAAATTGACACTCTAACATCACAATTAAAAGAACTAGAGAAGCAAGAGCAAACACATTCAAAAGCTAGCAGAAGACAAGAAATATAGCTTCATCTTCTAATTCTAAATTTACACTTTTAAGTCTGCAAAACTACTGAATAATAAAATAATCTAAAGTTATTCTCAATTTACTTGGCAAAACGGGAGATGTAATAGAGTACTAGAAAATTCTTCTAGCCTGGGCAATATAGTGACACCCCACCTGTAAAAATACAACCAAAAAAACCAAACCAAACCAAAACAAAACAAAACTAGCCAGGCATGGTAGTGCACTTACCTGTAGTCCTGGCTACTTGGTAGGCTGAGGTGGGAGGATCACTTGAGCCTGGTAGATAGAGACATCTCTAGGTAATCGTAGCATTCCATACCTAAAATTATTGTTAATTCTAATTAATGTTAATTCTAACTGATAATGACAGCTAGCAATAAAAATCATTTGAAAAAGACACACAGAGAATAATTATAATCAGTTCATTTTCTTATTGTCACCATCTGTCAATCTCATAGAAATGAAGGCAAAAAAAGGCAGCTTCCTACTGTGAACCTTGATTGTTCATTAAATTTACAATATACACTTAGTGAAATGCCAAAAGATGTTCTGGTTTTAAATGCTTACCACCAGTCTTTTGATTGCATTTTAAAAGTGCCTATTTACTTGTTTTTTAGGTGTCTAAATCTGATGAAGATGGTAGGGCCCACAAGGAGATGGCTTTGTTGATACATTTGTGTGCTGTCTTAGAATTATCTATAATGTGTAAAAGGATAACTTTTTACCACTCCACTGACTGAGGTCATCGAGTTCTAGTAGAAATGGATTTATTTTATGAGTAGTAACTTAAACCTAAACCTATACAATCTGGACATCCAACAACATCTGATTGTCTGCTGGAAACTTATTTGCATGCCCATTAATCTTAAATGTTGGATGTTAATATCTAGTTGTTCTTTATATTCTCACTGAAATTTAGTCATTAGTTTAGAGATTTTTTTCCTTTGGTCCAGTCCTAAAATGACTACATTTTCATACTTCCGAAGCAGAAAAGGTGAGATTTGATAATTAAGGCTATTCCAACATTAAAATATCCATAATTGACTGCCTTCCTTAAGTTTAACTGATATATCATTCATTCATTAAGTCACTTATTGGACAAATCTTTTACAGAACACCAGCTATAAGACTGAAAAAAAAAAAAAACTACATAAGCTCATTAACTCTTGGAGATTAATATATAAAAGGTGAGCTAGATGTTTACACAAATGTGACCTAAGAGATACAAAAAATAGGAAATAAAGCTTGTCAGTATAACAGAGGTAGTGATTTGTGAGTACCAACTAAAAAAAGAAATTCTCAGGCACAGTGTTGAGTGCCTGTAGTCCCAGCTAGTTGGTAGGCTGAGGCAGGATTGCTTGATCCCAGGAGTTGGATGTCAGCCTGGGCAACACAGAAAAAAATTGCTAAGAGGAGAGAATACTTACATTTAGGTTCTTGTCACAAAAATAACATAAATAAATCAAGAGGAAACTTTAAAAAATTTCAGTAAAACTATTAATAAACGAAATGAGAAGTCACGCAAACCTAACACTTTTGTCCTGATCATCACCTCCCATCATCTAATAAAGGATTATAAGGCTAAATTGACAAAGGGGAAGAGGAGTAAGGGCTGGTGAAATGAGAAGTTGTAGGTAAATTATCTGAATAGACCCGTCTGGGTCTTTAGCTGTTAGTGTTGCCTCAATTTGCCAGAAATGATTATATGACAGGGAAGCTGGAAATAATTTGAAGATAACTTAGAGCAAAGACAGCCCAAGGCTTTTTGGTCATTCTTGTTTCAAAGGGTCCTGGGTATCTCAAATTTCCTGATGTTCCTTGCATTCCAAGTCTCACCTAGACCTTTAGCCCCTGCAAATGGGGATGAGAAAGGGTGGGTATGAGATAATGATGTCAGCATAAAGCCTATGTAGTTGGGATTACAAGGACAAAAGATGACTAAAAGGAAAGAAAACAAAAGGTAAAGTCCTGAAAATCTATGTGAATAAAATAAATCCAAATGATTTAAATTTATACAGGAATAAATTTACAAGAATACAAAGACGCTTTATCCTCTAAGTACCTAAATGTTGAACCAATCCCTACCATCTCCTTTTTCCACAAAATACAAGATACTATACAATTCCTGTTATGGGGACCACTAGGAAGGAACATGTAGTTGAAAACACATAGTTAAAAGAATTTTGGATTCAAATTCATCAGAGTACCAATTCTGCTTACCATGTTTTCATAAAGGCCGTCGGAAGACTTGTCACACTGTTCAAAGGCCCAATGGTAAGACTTCTGATGAGACCAAACAGGTCACATTAAATCAATAGAATATCTTAGACATAAAACCAGTATGACTAAATCCAAAACATATCACATGAAGTACCTCATGTACAATACAAACCTACTTTACTAAATAAATGAAACACAGGTGACTGCACTCTGGGAGAACATTGAGTTCCTGATGGCCTCTTCACAGTCTTCTCTGAGACTCCACTGCCACTTCTACCTGGGCAAGCCTAATGGTGCAGCCATGAAGTTTGTAACCATCTTGTCTTATTAATGCCATGGTGCCAGACTGCACCACAACACCAGTTGGCACATGACAGAGGATTCATGTTCGTGGGAATCATATTTGTCACCAATGGATGTCAGTTTCTCCAGGCCATGCTTGGCAAACACACTTTTCAGCTTTGCTTCTAAAAGTGACAACCATTGGATGACCTTCTCCAGAGTGAGCTTCTGGTCCCCAGGCTCTGACTCTTCAGAAATGCACTCTGTAGTCTTCTCCAAAATGTCAGCCACCTCCACCAAGTCCTTACAGAAACTCTGGATTCCAAATATTTTGGCATCTTCCACACATCTCTGGGTTCGCCTCCTTATGTTTTCACAATCAGCTACAGCTCTCTGGTATCTCACCGTTAAATCTTGGACTTCCTTCTCCAGTTTAACAGCTTTTACCCTTAAGGCTTGTTAAGCAAGAGAGGGCCCAAGCTTATCAGGAGGGTCCTCAGAATGGCAGTCCTCACCAGCTGTTCCCTGGGTGGCAGTGGGTGGTTTTCTGTTTCTGCATTAGTTTGCTGACGATAATGGCTTCCAGTTTCATCCGTGTTTCTGCAAAGGACATGATCTAGTGCCCTTTTATGGCTGCATAGTATTCCATGGTATATATGTACCACATTTTCTTTATCCAGCCTATCATTGATGGGCATTTGGGCTGATTCCATGTCTTTTCTATTGTGAATAATGCTTCAGTGAACATATGCATGCATGTATCTTTATAATAGAATGATTTATATTCTTTTGGGTATATACCCAGGAATGGGATTGCTGGCTCAAATGGTATTTCTGGTTCTTAATCTTTGAGGAATCACCCTACTACCTTCCACAATGGATGAACTAATTCACATTCCCACCAACAGTGTAAAAGTGTTCTTATTTCTTTTCAACCTTGCTAGCATCTGTTGTTTCTTGACTTTTTAATAGTTGACATTCTGACTGGCATGAGATGGTATCTCGTTGTGTTTTTTATTTGCATTTCTCCAATAATCAGTGATATTGAGCTATTCTTCATGGGTTTGTTGGCCTCATGAACGTCTCACTTTTTTTCAGAAGTGTCTGTTCAAGTCCTTTGCCCCCTTTTTAATGGGATTGTATTATTTTTAATGGTAAATTTGGTAAAGTTCCTTGTAAATTCTGGATAATAG
Organism: Mandrillus leucophaeus; assembly: GCF_000951045.1. Taxonomy (NCBI): domain Eukaryota; kingdom Metazoa; phylum Chordata; class Mammalia; order Primates; family Cercopithecidae; genus Mandrillus; species Mandrillus leucophaeus. Next base: position 61,337 of record NW_012107731.1, on the reverse strand, counting down.
ACCTTTGTCAGATGGATAGATTGCAACAGTTTCTCCCCATTCTATAGATTGTCTGCTCTCTCTGGTAATAGTTTTGTTTGCTGTGCAGAAGCTCTTTAGTTTAATTAGATCCAATTCATCAATTTTTGATTTTGTTGCAATTGCTTTCAACAATTTCATCATAAAGTCTTTGCACATGCCTATATCCTGAATGACACAGCCTAGATTTTCTTCTAGGGTTTTTATGGTTTTGGGTTTTACATTTAAGTCTTTAATCCAGCTTGAGTTAATTTTTGTGTAAGTTGTAAGAAAGGAATCCTGTTTCAGTTTTCTGCCTATGGCTAGCCAGTTCTCCCAGCACCATTTATTAAATAGGGAATCCTTTCCCCATTGCTTGTTTTTTGGGGGTTTGTCGAAGATGGGATGATTGTAGATGTGCTGTTTTACTTCTGAGTTCTCTGTTCTCTTCCATTGGTCTATGTGCCTGTTTCTGTACAAGTACCATGCTGTTTTGTTTATTGTGGCCTTGTAGTATAGTTTGAAGTAGGGTAATGTGATGCCTCCAGCTTTGCTGTTTTTGCTTAGGATTGTCTTGGCTAAGTGACCTCTTTTTTGGTTTTATATGAATTTTAAAATCGGTTTTTTTTTTTTTCTAATTCTATGAAGAATGTCAGTGGTAGGTCAATTGGAATACCACTGAATCCATAAATTACTTTGGGCACTATGGCCATGTTTATGATATTGATTCTTCCTATACATGAGCATGGAATGGTTTTCCATCTGCTTGTGTCCTCTCTGATTTCCTTGAGCAGTTGTTTGTAGTCCTCCTTGAAGAGGTCCTTCACTTCCCTTGTTAGCTGTATTTCTAGGTATTTTACTTTCTTTGTGGCAATTGTGAATGGGAACTCATCTATGATTTGGGTCTCTGCTCATCTGTTGTTGGTGTATAGGAATGCTTGTGATTTCTGCACATTGATTTTGTATCCTGAGACTTTGCTAAACTTGCTCAACAGCTTAAGAAACTTTTGGGTTGAGACAATGGGGTCTTTTAGATATAGGATTATGCCATCTACAAACAAAGACAATTTGACTTCCTCTCTTCCTATTTGAATACCCTTTATTTCTTTCTCTTGCCTGATTGTCCTGGCCAGAACTTCTATCACTATGTTAAATAAGAGGGATGAGGGAGGGCATCCTCGTCTTGTACCAGTTTTCCAGGAGAATGCCTCCGGCTTTTGAAATTCAGTATGATATTGGCTGTGGATTTGTCATAAATAACTCTTATTATTTTGAGGTATGTTCCATCAATACATAGTTTATTGAGAGTTTTAAACATGAAGAGATGTTGAATTTTATCAAATTCAAGGCCTTTTCTGCATCTATTGAGATATTCATGTGGTTTTTCCCTTTAATTCTATTTTTGTGATGAATTGTGTTTATTGATTTTTGTATGTTGAACCGGCCTTGCATCCCGTAGATGAAGCTAACTTGATCATGGTGCATAAGATTTTTTATGTGCTGCTGGATTCGGTTTGCCAGTATTTTATTGAGGATATTTGCATCAATGTTCATCATGAATATTGGCCTGAAGTGTTGTGTTGTTATTGTTGTTGTATCTCTGCCAATTTTTTGTATCAGGATGATGTTGGCCTCATAAAATGAGTTAGGGAGGAGTCCCTTCTTTTCAATTGTTTGTAATAGTTTCAGAAGAAATGGTACAAGCTCCTCTTTGTATCTCTGGTAAAATTCAGCTGAAAATCCATCTGGACGTGTTTTTTTGTTTTTGTTTTTGTTTTCTTTTTGGTAGACTATTTATTGCTTCCTCAATTTCAGAACTTGCTATTAGTCTATGCAGGGATTCAACTTCTTTCTGGTTCAGATTTTGGAGGGTGTAGGTGTCCAGGAATTTATCAATTTCTTCTAAGTTTTCTAGTTTATTTGCATAGAGGTGTTTATAGTATTCTCTGATGGCTGTTTGTATTCCTTTGGGTACAGTGGTGGTATCCCCTTTATCGTTTCTGATTGTGTTTATTTTAAACTTCTTTGTTTTCTTCTTTATTAATCTTACTAGTGGTCTATTTTGTTGACTTTTTCAAATAAACAGTTCCTGGATTTGTAGATTTTTTTGAAGGGTTTTTTCGTGTCTCTGTCTGCTTCAGTTCCACTCTAAGCTTAGTTATTTCCTGTCTTTTGCTAGCTCTGGAGTTTGTATGCTCTTGGTTCTCTAGTTCTTTTACTTGTGATGTTAGGGTGTAGATTTGAGATCTTTCTAGCTTTTCAATGTGGGCATTTAGTGCTATAAATTTCCCTCTTAATACTACTTTAGGTGTGTCCCAGAGATTCTGGTACATTGTCTCTTTTTTTCTCATTGTTTTCAAATAACTTCTTGATTTCTGCCTTAATTTCATTATTTACCCAGAAGTCATTCAGGAGTATGTTGTTCGATTTCCATGTAGTTGTGTGGTTTTGAGTGGGCTTTTTAATATTGAGTTCTCATTTGATTGTGCTGTGGTCTGAGAGATTGTTTGTTATGATTTCAGGATTTTTGTATTTGCTGAGGAGTGTTTTACTTCCAATTATGTGATCAATTTTAGAGTAAGTGTCATGTGGTGCCAAAAAGATGTATATTCTGTTGTTTTTGGATGGAGAGTTCTGTAGATATCTATCAGGTTCGCTTTGTCTAGAGCTGAGTTCAAATCCTGAATATCTTTGTTAATTTTCTGCCTTCATGATGTGTCTAATACTGACAGTGGGGTATTAAAGTCTCCCACTATAATTGTGTAGGGGTCTAAGTCTCTGTGTAGGTCTCTAAGAACTTGTTTTATGAATCTGGGTGCTCTTGTATTAGGTGCACATATATTTAATGTAGTTGGTTTATTTTGTTGAATTGAACCCTTTAACATTATGTAATGCCCTTCTTTGTCTTTTTTGACCTTTGTTGGTTTAAAGTCTGTTTTGTCAGAAACTAGTATTGCAACATCTGCTTTTGTCTGCTTTCCATTTGCTTGGTAAATTTTCCTCCATCCCTTTACTCTGAGTCTATGTGTGTCTTTGCACATGAGATGTGTCTCTTGAATACAGCACACCAATGGGTCTTGTCTTTGTATCCAGCTTGCCATTTTGTGTCTTTTAATTGGGGCATTTAGCCCATTTACATTTAAGGTTAATCTTGTTGTGTGTGAGTTTGAACCTCTCATCATTATGTTCACTGGTTAGTTTTGCAGACTTATTAATGTTGTTGCTTCATAGTGTCATTGGTCTGTGTATTTCAGTATGTTTTTGTAGTGGCTGGTAACGGTTTTTCCTGTCCATGTTTAGTGCTTCCTTGAGGAAGGCCTGGTGGTGACAAAATCCCTTAGCGTTTGCTTGTCTGAAAAAGCTTTTATTTCTCCTTCGCTTATGAAGCTTAGTTTGGCCAAATAAACTCTGGGTTGGAATTTCTTTTCTTTATGCATTTTGAATATTAGCCCCCCACCCCCCTAATCTCTTCTGGGATGCAGGGTTTCTGCTAAGAGGTTAGCTGTTAATCTGATGGGCTTCCCTTTGTAGGTGACCTGGCCTTTCTCTCTTTCTGCCTTTAACATTTTTTCCCCTCATTTTTACCTTAGAGAATCGATGATAATGTGTCTTGAGGTAGATCTGTTCATGAAGTATCTTATTAGGGTTTTTTGGATTTCCTGAATTTGAATATTGGCCTGTCTTGGTAGGTTGGGGAAGTTCTCCTGGATTATATCATTAAGTGTGTTTTCCAACTTTTCTCCAACCTCCCAATCTCTTTCAGGTACTCCAATTAGTTGTAGGTTCAGTCTTTTTACATAGCCCCATAATTATCGGAGGTTTTGTTTGTTCCTTTTCATTCTTTCTTCTCTAATCTTGTCTGCCTGCCTTATTTCAGCAAGATAGTCTTTATGCTTTGTTATTCTCTCTCCTGCTTGGTCTATTTGACTATTAATGCTTGTTTTTGCATCATTAAGTTTTTGTGTTGTGTTATTCAGCTACATCAGGTCGTTTATGTTTCTCTCTGGACTGGTTTTTCTAGTTAACAGCTCCTGTAATCTTTTATCACGGTTCTTAGCTTCTCTGCATTGGGTAAGAACTTAATCCTTTGGCTCAATCAAATTCATTATTACCCACTTTCTAAAGCCCATTTCTATCAGTTCATCCATCTCAGTGTCAGCCCCATTCTGTGCCCTTGCTGGTTAAGTGTTGCAATCATTTGGAAGAGAAGAGGCATTCTGGCTTTGGGAATTTGCAGCATTTTTTCACTGTTTTTTCCTCATCTTTATTGTTTTCCTCATCTTCATTGATTGTTCCTCATCTTCATTGATTTTTCCTCATCCACCTCTGATCTTTGAGGCTGATGACCTTTGGATGGGTTTTTGTGGGATCTTTTTTGTTGATGTTGTTGTTACTTTTTATTCGTGTTTGGTTTTTTGTTCGTTTGTTTGTTTTCTAAAAGTCAGGCCCCTCTTCTGTAGGTCTGCTGCAATTTACTGGGGTTCACTCTAGACCCTGTTTGCCTTGTATCACCAGTGAAGGTTGCAGAACAGCAGAGATTGCTTCCTGCTCCTTCCTCCAGAAGTTTTTTACACAGGGGCACCAACCTGATGCCAGCCAGAGCTCTCCTGTCTGAGGTGTCTACTGACCCCTGTTGGGAGGTCTCACCCAGACAGGAGGCACTGGGTCAGGGATCCTCTTAAGGAGACAGTCTGTCCCTTAGCAGGGCTGGTGTATTGTTCAAATGGGAAAAGTTTCCTTATCCTCCTCACAGGGCATGCAATGGGGGTGTGGCTCGCTTCTTTGTTGCCCCAGTGCTCAAACCCCTAAGGGAAGCAGGCAGATGGGCAAGTTGTGGTACTCTGACCTGACAGCAGTGTCTAGGGGTGAATGTTTACAGCTCCTGAGGTCCCAGTGAGTGTGTGTTATTGTGTGCTCTTTTAGTTTAGCCGTCTGTAGGTAGCTTGTGTTAGTCAGCTCAATTAGACCCTCTGCCTTATCACAAGGACAGAGGGTTTTCTGTATCCTGGGGTTCCTTGTCTTAGTGTACCTGAAGAGTCAGATCACATGTGGGCTTGGAGAATGAGTGCAAGATTTTATTGAGTGGAAGTAGCTCTCAGCAGATTGGGGAGCCAGTAGGGGATAGAGTGGGAAGGTAGTTTTCCCCTGGAGATGGGCCACTTAGCAGCTGGGCTCCTTTCCAACCACCCCAAACTCCGCATCGTTCTGCTGGTCGATGCCTGCTGGCCTGCCAGTGTCTGTCGGTGTGCTCTTCCACTGGCATGCTCTTCCTAACGTTCTCTTGACATCCACCTGCTTGTGTTTTCTCCCAGTGATGTGTTCTTTTCAACATCTAGCTGCTTGTGTGCATGCCCACTAGGGTCTCGGGTTTTTATAGGCACAGGATGGGGATGTGGTATGCCAGGGTGTTCTTGGAAAATGCAACATTTGGGCATAAAAACAGAAATGCTTGTCCTCACCTAGATCTGTGGGCACAGGCCTGGGGGTGAAACCCTAGCCAGGGACCAGACCCTTCCCTTCCCACGACTTCCCTGCCCACCTCCCATATCACTATGTTGGGGAAATCCTCCTCATTGGGATCAGCTGATTTCTTCAGAGCCAGCAGGAAGGAAAAATTAAGTCTGCTGAACCCGGGACTATGGCCAAGCCTCCCCCCAGGTGCTCTATACTAGGGAGGTGAGAATTATGTTTATAAGCCCTTGACTGGAGCTGGTGGACTTCCTGCGGGATGCCCTGCCTGGTGAGGAGGGATCTAAAGGAGTCTGGGCACAGCTGCTTTGCTGTAATGTGGAGAATTCTGCCCAGCCCAAACCTCCAAGTCTCCTTAGCACTGTCAGGACACAAGCATCTACTAAAGCCACAGTAATGGCAGTCACCCTTCCCTCCTCTCAGAACTTGGTAATCCCAGGCAAACTCCAGACTACTGTGCTGGCAATGGGGATTTCAAGCCAGTGATTCTTAGCTTGCTGGGTTCTGTGTAAGTGGGACTTGCTGAGTGAGACTGCTTGGCTCCCCAGCTTCAGCCCCATTTCCACTGGAGTGAATGGTTATCCTGTCTCCCTAGAGTTCCAGGTGCCACTGGAGTATGTAAAAATTCCTGCAGCTCAGTGCCTGCCTGAATAGTGACCCAGTTTCATGCTTAAGACCCAGGGCCTGGTGGTACAGGCCTGATCTGAAGACTGCAAAACTCCATGGGAAAAGTGTAGTACTCCTGGTGGGTAGCACAGTCTCTCATCTCTTCCCTTGACTGGGGGAGGGAAGTCCCCCCACTCCATGCACTTCTCAGGTAAAGTGTCACCCCAACTTGCTTCTGCTCACTCTCCATGGGTCACACCCACTACCTAGCCGGCTCCAATGAGATGAACTGGGTATCTCGGTTGGAAATGCAGAAATTACCCACCTTCTGCATTGGTCTCACTGGGAGCTACAGACCAGAGCTGTTACTATTCCAATTATTTTAACTTTTCACTTCCACCAATAAGCAAGAACATGCAAAGTTTGTCTTTCTGTGTCTGGCTTATTTCACTTAAAATAATAACATTCAATCCCATCCATGCTGCTGCTAATGACAGAATCTCATTCTTTTTTATGACTGAATAGTACTCCATTGTTTATATGTACCACATTTTCTTTATCCATTCATCTCTTCATGGACATTTAGGTTGCCTCCAAATCTTGGCTATTGTAAACAATGCTGCAATAAACATAGGAGTTTAGATATCTCTTCCATTTACTGATTTCCTTTCTTTTGACTATATATCTAGAAGTGGAATTGCTGGCTTGTGTGTTAGCTCTCTTTTTAGTTTTTTGAGAAACCTCCAAACTGTTCTCTACAGTGGTTATACTAATCTAATTTTCACCAACAGTGTATGAGTGTTCCCTTTTCTTCACATTCTCACCAGCATTTGTTATTGCCTGACTTTCGGATAAAAGTAATTTTAACGGGGGTAAGATGGCATCTAATTGTAGTTTTGATATGCATTTCTCTGATGATTAATGATGTTCAGCAGCTTTTCATATACTTGTTTGCCATTTGTATGTCTTCCTTTGAAAAGTTTCTATTCAGATCTTTTGCCCATTTTTGTAATTATTTCTCTAGTTGCAAACACCTAGCTTTAAAAAACATGTCTTGCATATCCGCAGCTGTTTCTATACTGCTTTCCCCTCCAATCTCCAACTGGATAACTACATGTTACTTTACCACTCCATACTCACTTTGAATAGCAACCAAGTCATTTTGGGATGATGATACTTTGAAACAACCAAGTAACATCGCTGACAATCTTTCTACATTGATTTCCTTTTAGGAGAATATTGTTTGCTTGTTTAATGAGTGTATGAACATGTTAAACTTTGTTTGTCTTTTATGGGTGACAGCTCAAGATAATTCCTCAGACAATTTTTTGATGAGCGCCTTCTTGAAACATTTGGTCTCTCCTTTTTATCAGCCACTGCTCAGTGATCTTTGGGAATACTCTCAATCCTTTTATTGATTTTGATCCTTTCCTTTTTCTTTCTATCTGTGAGCCCCTAATAACCCCAATGAAGGCCAGAAAGCAAGGGAAGGGTAGTACTAGTGATACAAAATCCTGATGTTTTTAACAGAAATAGGCAATTTAAAAAACACTCTATCATAAAATTGACAGACAGGTGGCATGCACCTGTCGTTCCAGTCACTAAGCAGTTGTAGGTATGTGGGCTACTTGAACCCAAGAGTTTGAGGCTGCAGTGAGCTATGATCACACCACTTCACTCCATCCTAGATGACAGAGTAAGACCTTCTTCCTAAAACATAAAAAATAAAGCTCTAAAGCCTTTGAAAGTGTCTACAGATCCCATTCAGAATCTCCATGAAATTCTATCAAATTCTGCAAATTACTGTGTTTAAATTTGTTATTACCTCAAGTACTGGTATTCAAAACAGGGAATTTTTCTTATTCAATTTTATTGCTTTTCTATTTTAATAATTAAAATTACAATAATATTTTATACTATTTATTGCAAATATATGTTATTTCAGTTACATAACAAGATTAAATATACATTGTAGGCTAATAGATATAATCACCACTTATAGTATTGCCTCTATGAAAAACTACACTTTGAGTTATTACACCAAAACTTGCAAGTGAAGTTTTGAAATATGACAACTTTGTAAATTAGTGACTAACTATATATTTAGCTGTAACCTCTCATCTGCACTTCAGTATCATATTTCCAACTGCCTTCAGGACACCTCTATTTCTATATAAAGCTGTCAGTAAGTTCAAAATGTCTAAAATCAAATTCATTACATTCTCTAACCGTTCCTTTACTGCCCCTTCCCTTATATCTCAAGCTTCAAGTCTCAGTTGCTAAACAAAGTACTTTTGTTTGTTGTTTTCATCTTGTTTTTAAACTGTTTTGACTTACTCATGCCAATGCTGAGATTTCCTTTCTCTGAACTCATGACATTTGATTCTCCAGTCATGCCAGCCTTGGCGGACGATCAAGGCTTGGCAAAAGATGCACTAGCATTTTCTTGGAGAAGTATGCAAGGAAACATGCAGTTACTTTATTATGTTCTGTACCAGGTCAGGTGCATAAAAGAGTAATATTAATATCTGCCCTCAAAGAGTACGGTCTGGGGAAGGCAAAAGAGACAAGAAAAAAGCAGGTAATTAACAAACAATGTAGTAACTGTTGTAAAAAAGTAAGTGAAAAGTGCTTTTTGCTTACTAAGATGGAGGTGGGAAAAACCTTCACAGAGAAGATGACAACTAGCATACCCTGTGAAGGGTTAATAAGCACTTGTTGGTTGAAGAAAAAAGAAAAATCATACCACATGATGGAAAATAGCATCCATAAAAGTAAAGAGAAATTAAAGAGGATGGCACATTTGGAGAATGGCAATAATTATGGTGTGACTGACTTGCGGTGGAAAGCAGAGCAAGAAAGCTGACGAGTTGATGGGTGCAGCACACCAATATGGCACAAGTATACATATGTAATAAACCTGCACGTTGTGCACATGTACCCTAGAACTTAAAGTATAATAATAATAAGAATTAAAAAAGAAATGGAGACTCAAAAAAAAAAAAAAAAGAAACAGTTGAAGTGAGGAGTAGGCTGGGATCCCTCAATGTGAGTATTCTAAGAAGTATTGAATAGACTTTATTCTAAGGTATAGTGGAACCACAAGGAAGATTTCTGAATTGAGGAGTGATATTTTCGTGTGCGGGCTTGAAACATTATTTCATTGGTAAACTGGAGAGATTGAAGCAGACTGTTTGCTGATTCATCCAGTAAATATTTATTGCACCAGCAGTATGAGTCAGGTATCATGCTAGGAACTGGAAATATAATACTAAACAAAATCAGGCAAGTTCTCTGCCATTCTGGAGCTTACCAGTCTAATGGGAGAGGCAGGCAGGGTAACTGAATGGATACCTCTCAAAAGAAGACATAAAAACGGCTAATAGATGGATTTTAAAATGTTCTACATCACTGATCATTAGAAAGATGTAAATTAAAACCACAATGAGATATCGCCTCAAACCTATTAAAAATGGCTATAATTAAAAAGGCAAAAGATAAAAAGTGTAGGTGAAGATGTTGAGAAAATGGTATATTTGTACACTGTTGGAGGGAATATAAATTAGTACAAATGAGACAAGATAGTTCCCTTGATCCCTCCAAGGGACTCTTGAAGGCATGGCTTGCTTACTCAGCCCACAGTGCTCAATCTCCTTGTGGGCAGGAGAGCACACAGGTGAATAGACAGGTGTTGGGTACATTATTCTTTACATTGCTTCTATGGGTAAAATATTTTATCACATTTTGACTATAATGTACCTCGGAAAGGACTTTTTTGAGTTTACACAGTTTAGTGACTTTAAGGATCTGAATTTCGTATCTTCCCAAAATTTGGGTCTTTTCTACAATTATATTATTATATCCATTTTCCTATTTCTTCTCCTTTGGAAACTTCCATAAGGTGAAAATTTGGTTGCTGAATAATGTTTCATAAGTCTTGGAGGCTTCTCCATTATTTTTAATTCTTATTTTTTTCTGACAAGGTTATTTTAAGAAGACCTAGTCTTCCAGTTTAGAAATTCTTTTTTTTCTGGTGGATCTAGTCTGTTGTTCAATCCCTCATTCATTGAATTATTCAGCTCCAAGATTTCTGTTCAGTTCTTTTTATAGTATCTATCCCTTTGTTGAATTTCTTATTCAGATACTAAATTATTTTCCTAATTTTATTGAATTGTCTAACTGTATTGTCTTGCATCTTGCTGAGTTTTCTCATTTTTTTTCTTTTGAGACAGAGTCTCACTTTTTCACCCAGGCTGGAGTACAGGGGTGTGATCATGGCTCACTACAACCTCTACCTCCTGGGTTCAAGCAATTCTTGTGCCTCAACCAGCCAAGTAGCTGGGATTACAGCTGTGAGCCACTACACCCAGCTAAGTTTTATATTTTTAGTAGAGATGGGATTTCACCATGTTGGCCAGCCTGGTCTTGAACTCCTGGCCTCAAGTGATCTGCCCACCTCAGCCTCCCAAAGTGCTGGAATTACAGGAATGAGTCACTGTGCCCAGTCTAAGATTATTATTCTGAATTCTTTTCAGGCTATTATAAATTCCTACTTCTCTGAGGTCAGTTACTAGAGAATTATTGTGTTTATTGGTAGTGTTATATTTCTCTGCTCTTTCATGTACTTTGTATTCTTTCATTAATATCTGTCCATCTGGTGGATTGGTCACCTCTTCTAATTTTGTAAGGTATTCATACGAAAAGACTTTCTCCTGCAGGTGTGTCTAGGGTGTTGTTGGATAGGGTACATTCGTTTTCGTCTGGGTGGGTGCAGGAGGGTAGTCTCCCTGCAGTTTATTCAGCTATAGTCAATATCAGCAATGTCTTCATGTGCTTTGATGGCTCAGGTGACAGAATTTTGTGTAGCTGATGTGCCTACTTGGGATATGCTTTCCTGGAGGTTGTGTGCCTGCCTGCTTCCTGCTCCAAGAAAGAGCAGTGCTGGTTAACCAGTGGATCTGCTTGGGTGCTGCTTCCCTGGGGGTGGTGTGCTAGGCTGGATCACATTCTGGGGAAGCCCAACGCTGCTTCACAGTCTTGAGACTTGCCTCAGTTGAAATGAATAGCTATATGGAGATATCTGGAAGGATTCTAAATACAGGGGCTTTTTTTTTTCCCCCAGATCCATCCCTCTGGCGTGTAGATGTATTCTTTTTTACCAGCCTGAAAGCCCTCTGAGACACGAAAGTTTTTAAGAACTGTGTGACTGTACAATAATTTGTCAGAGACAGATAAATGGAATGTCTTATACACTATTGGTGGGAATGAAGACTTAAGAGGCAATTTGGAAATATCTAGTAAAGTTGTATATGCGCACATTCTATAACCCAGAAATTACACTTTGAGATATATACCCCAGATAAAGTGTTAAACATGCGCATACATGACATGGGCAAGATTGTTCATTGTAGCATTGTTTGTAATAGTGAAAAACTAAAAACTGTCTAAATGGTCATTAGCAGAAAAATGGATAAACTATGGTATAGTAAGTAATACAGAATACTATATTTCAATGGAGATGAATAAATAACTACATATATTAACAGAAATAAAAATTAAAAGTGGAGTAAATAAACAAATTGCAGAAATATATGTGTATATGCAGCCATTTGCAAAGAAATTTAACTCTATGAAAAATACTGCCATTTTGTAAATATTTACACATGTAATAAAAATATAAAAACAGGCATGGAAATAATAAACCTCAAATGTAAGATATAATCATTACCTCTGAGATGTAGGAATAATGCAATCAGGGAGATAAATGAGATTTCAATTATATTTGTAATGTCTTATTTTTAAAAACTGGATGATTCATTTTCTGACCTGAGGGATTTCATCACCACTAGCTTGCCTTTGTAAAGAATGCTGAAGGGAGTCTTACATCTGAAAGCAAAAGGACGATAACTACCATCATAAAAACATCAAAAATTATAAAATTTACTTGTAGAGAAGATGTACAAATGAGAAAGGAATCAAACCCAGTCACTGCAGAAAACCACCAAGCCTCAAAGATACACAATAAAAAGAAGAGGGTGGGAGAAAAGTAGAAAAGATAACTATTGGGTACTAAGCTTAATACCTGTGTGATGAAATAATCTGTACAACAAACCCTTATAACACGAATTTGCATATGTAGAAAACCTTCACATTTACCCCCAAGCCTAAAATAAAAGTTAAAAAATTAAAAAATTTAAAAAGTAAGAAATAAAGTCTATACAAAAAACCAGAAATAACAAAATGACAAGGGTAAGTTCTCACCTATCAATAGTAACTATGAATGTAAGTGGATTAAATTTCTCATTTAAAATATATAGACTGGATGAATGGATTTAAAATATTTCCCAAATATATAATGCCTACAAGAACCTCACTTCGCCTGTAAAGACACAAACAAACTAAAAAGTGAAAGGATAGAAAAAATATTTTATACAAATGAAAACCAAAAGCATGAAGCAATAGCTATATATACATAAAATAGATGCTAGGTCAAAACCTGTAGACAGAGACAAAGGTCACTGTATAATAATAAAGGGATCAATTCAGAAAGAGGCAATAACAATATATGTAGACCCAATACTGTAGCATGTAGATATATAGAACATTATTAGAAATAAAGTGAGATCGATTCCAATACAACAATAATTGGGAGTTTCAACACCCCATTTTCAGCATTAGATATCATATAGACAGAAAAATAAAAAAAAAAGAAATATCAGATCTAAACTGCATTATAAATCAAAATGATCTAACCACCATTTACAGAACAATTCATTCAATCGTTGCAGTATATACATTTTTCTTACCAGTACACGAAACATTCTGCAGAATAGACCACATTCTAGGTCCCCAAACAAGCTTCCACAAATTCTGAGAAAACAAAATTATGTCAAGTATCTTGTCTGACCACGATAGAATAAAACTAGAAATCAATAACAGGGAGAACTTTGGAAATTGTACAAATATGTAGAAACGAAACAACATACTCCCGAATGACCACTGGGTCAAGGAAGAACTTGAGAAAGAGATTTTAAGTTGCTTAAATTAAGTGAAACTAGAAACACTGCACGTAAAAAATTGTGGGATACAGTAAAAACAGTATTAAGAGAGAAATTCATAGCGATAAATGCTCACATCATAAAAGTAGAAAGATTCAAATAATCTAACAGTGTACCTCAAGGAAGTAAAAAAGCAAGAAAAAACCAAAACCCAAAAATTAGTAAAAGGAAAGGAATAATAAAAATGAAGCAGACATAAATTAAATAGAAACTAAAATATACAAAAGATTAATAAAACAAAATGTTGGTCTTTTGAAAACCTTGAAAAAAATTACGTAGACTAACTAAAATAAAAAGAGGGAACACCCAAATAAATAAAACCAGAAATGAAAACGGAGACATTACAACTTATAGCACACAAATAAAAATGATCAGGGAAGGCTATTATGAACAGTTATGTGCCAACAAATTGAAAACCTAGAGAAAATTATGAAATTCCTGGACACACACAACCTATCAAGAGTCTATGAGGGAGAAATAGAACATCTGGGGGGTGGCGCCCAAGATGGCTGAATAGGAACAGCTCCAGCCTCCAGCTCCCAGCATGAGCAACTCAGAAGACGAGTGACTTCTGCATTTTCAACTGAGGTACCGGGTTCATCTCACTGGGGTGTGTGGGACAGTTGATGCTGGTCTGCGGGTGCAGCCTGACCAGTGAGAGCTGAAGCAGGGCGAGGCATCACCTCACCTGGGAAGCGCAAGGGGGAAGGGAATTCCTTTTCCTAGCCAAGGGAAATTGAGACACACAACACCTGGAAAATCGGGTAAATCCCACCCTAACACTGCGCTTTACCAAGGGTCTTAGCAAATGGCACACCAGGAGATTATGTCCCACACCTGGCCCAGAGGGTCCCATGCCCACTGAGCCTCCCTCATTGCTAGCACAGCAGTCAGAGATCTAACTGCAAGGCGGCAGTGAGGCTGGGGGAGGGGTGCCCACCATTGTGCAGGCTTAAGTAGATAAACAAAGCCGCCAGGAAACTTGAATTGGGTGGAGCCCACCACAGCTCAAGGAGGCCTGCCTGCCTCTGTAGACTCCACCTCTGGGGACAGGGCATAGCTAAACAAAAAGCAGCAGAAACAACTGCAGTTGTAAAAGTCCCTGTCTCACAGCTTTGAAGAGAGCAGTGGTTCTCCCTGCATGGAGGTTGAGATCTGAGAACGGACAGACTGCCTGCTCAAGTGGGTCTCTGACCCCTGAGTAGCA
>NW_012107731.1:43762-44365 GCF_000951045.1 Mandrillus leucophaeus | reverse complement strand
ACATTCAAAAGCTAGCAGAAGGCAAGAAATAACTAGATCAGAGCAGAACAGAAGGAGATAGAGACACAAAAAACCCTCCAAAAAAAATCAATGAATCCAGGAGCTGGTTTTTTGAAAAGATCAACAAAATTGATAGACCGCTAGTAAGATTAATATAGAAGAAAAGAGAGAAGAATCAAAAGATGCAATAAAAAATGATAAAGGACATATCACCACCGACCCCACACAAATACAAACTACCATCGGAGAATATTATAAACACCTCTATGCAAATAAACTAGAACGTAGAAGAAATGGATAATTTCCTGGACACTTACACTCTCCCAAGACTAAACCAGGAAGAAGCTGAGTCCGTGAGTAGACCAATACCAGGCTCTGAAATTGAGGCAATAATAAATAGCCTACCAACCAAAAAAAGTGCAGGACCAGACAGATTCACAGCCGAATTCTACCAGAGGTACAAGGAGGAGTTGGTGCCATTCCTTCTGAAACTCTTCCAATCAATAGAAAAACAGGGAATCCTCCTTAACTCATTTTATGAGGCCAACATCATCCTGATACCAAAGACTCACAGAGACACAACAGAAAAAGAGAATTTTAGAC
>NW_012107731.1:41957-42369 GCF_000951045.1 Mandrillus leucophaeus | reverse complement strand
AAACCTAGGTAGTACCATTCAGGACATAGGCATGGGCAAGGACTTCATGTCTAAAACACCAAAAGCAACGGCAACAAAAGCCAAAATTGACAAATCGGATCTAATTAAACTAAAGAGCTTCTTCACAGCAAAAGAAACTACCACCAGAGTGAACAGGCAACCTACAGAATGGGAGAAAATTTTTGCAATCTACTCAATCTGACAAAGGACTAATATCCAGAACCTACAAAGAACTCAAACAAATTTACGAGAAAAAAAACTAAAACCCCATCAAAAAGTGGGCAAAGGATGTGAATAGACATTTCTCAAAGGAAGACATGCATACAGCCAACAGATACATGAAAATATGCTCGTCATCACTGGCCATCAGAGAAATGCAAATCAAAACCACAATGAGATACCATCTCACACC
>NW_012107731.1:40113-40954 GCF_000951045.1 Mandrillus leucophaeus | reverse complement strand
TTGGGTGGAGCCCACCACAGCTCAAGGAGGCCTGCCTGCCTCTGTAGACTCCACCTCTGGGGACAGGGCATAGCTAAACAAAAAGCAGCAGAAACAACTGCAGTTGTAAAAGTCCCTGTCTCACAGCTTTGAAGAGAGCAGTGGTTCTCCCTGCATGGAGGTTGAGATCTGAGAACGGACAGACTGCCTGCTCAAGTGGGTCTCTGACCCCTGAGTAGCATAACTGAGAGACATCCCCCACTAGGTGCAGACCGACACATCACACCTCATATGGCTGGGTACACCCTGAGATGAAGATTCCAGAGCAAAAATCAGACAGCAACACTTGCTGTTCAGCAATATTCTATCTTCTGCAGCTTCCACTGCTGATACTCAGGCAAACAGGGTCTGGAGTGGACATCAAGCAAACTCCAACAGACCTGCAGCTGAGGGTCCTAACTGTGAGAAGGAAAACTAACAAACAGAAAGGACACCCACAACAAAATCCCATCAGTACATCACCCATCATCAAAGACCAAAGGCAGATAAAACCACAAAGATGGGGAAAAAACAGGGCAGAAAACCTGGAAATTCAAAAAATCAGAGCAGATCTCCCCCTCCAAAGGAATGCAGCTCATCACCAGCAATGGAAAAAAGCTGGACAGAGAATGACTTTGATGAGTTGAAAGAAGAAGGCTTCAGTCAATCAAACTTCTCAGAGCTAAAGGAGGAACGACGTAACCAGCGCAAAGAAACTAAAAAACCTGAAAAAGAATGGATGAATGGATAACTAGAATAATCAATGCAGAGAAGACCTTAAAAGAACTGATAGAGATGAAAACCATGACACGAGAACTACATG
>NW_012107731.1:36563-40063 GCF_000951045.1 Mandrillus leucophaeus | reverse complement strand
ACATCACACACTGGGGCCTATTATGGGGAGGGGGGAGGGGCGTGGGATAGCATTGGGAGTTATACCTGATGTAAATGAGGAGTTGATGGGTGCAGCACACCAACATGGCACACGTATACATATGTAACAAACCTGCACGTTATGCACATGTACCCTAGAACTTAAAGTATAATAAATAAAATAAATAAAATAAAATAAAAAGAACAAGATCATGTCTTTTTCAGGAACATGGATGCAACTGGAGGCTATTATCCTCAGGAAATTAACACAGGAACACAATAACAAATAGTGCATGCTCTCACTTTTAAGTGGGAGCTAAATGATAAGAACTTATGAACACAATGAAGGAAACAACAGACACTGGGGTCTGCTATAGCAGGGAGAGTGGAAGGAGGAAGAGGAACAGAAAAGATTGGGTACTGGACTTAATACAGCGGTGATGAAATAATACATGCAACAAACTCCCACAACATGAGTTTACCTATGTAACAAACCTTCACATGTACCCCCAAACCTAAAATAAAAGTTAAAAAATGGGAAAAAAAAGTTAATGAAAATAAAAAAAGAAAAAAAAAAGAAATAGTACATTTGAACACACCAATAGTAAGTAATGCAATTGAATTAGTAATAAAATGTTTCCCCAAAAAGAATAGCGCAGGACCAGATAGCTTCACTGCTGAATTCTACCAAACATTTAAAGAAGAACTAAAACCAATTTTTCTCAAACAAATTCAAAAAAATGGAACGGGATATAATTATTCCAATCTTGTTTTATGAGGCCAGCATTACTCTGATACCAAAATCAGACAAGGACAAAATAACAGAAGAAAACTACAACAAATACCCTTGATGATACATGCAAAATAATCAAAAGTATTCGCAAACCAAATTCATAGCACATCAAAAAGATTATACACCATGATAAAGTGGAATTCAACCCAGAGATGCAAGAATTGTTTAACATATGCAGATCAATAAAAATGACACATCACATCAACAAAAGACAAAAAAAGACATATGATCATCTCAACAGACATGGAAAAGCATTTGATAAAATTTAATATCTACTTATGATAAAGAAAAAAGCCTCAACAAATTACATATCAAATGATTATGCCTAAACACAATAAAGGCCATATATATAACCAACCCACAATCAACATCATACTGAATGGGGAAAAGTTGAAACTGCCTCTGAAAAAACTGAAATTAAACAAGGATACTCACTTTCACTGCTCTAATTCAGCATATTATTGGAAGACATAGCCACAGCAATTAGGCAAGAGTAAACAATAAAACACATGTAAATTGGACAGGAATAAATTAAATTGTTCTTGTTTGCAGATGACATTATGTTATATATAGAAAAATCTAAAGATTCTACCAATAAACTCTAGAATTGATTAACAAATTTAGTAAAGTTCCAGGATATAATATCAACACGCAAAATTCAGTAGCATTTCTATACACCAATAATGAACTAGTTGAAAAAGAAATCAAGAAAGCAATTCCATTTATAATACCAATAAAAAATAACTAGGAATAAATGGAATAAATTTAACCAAGAGTGTGAAAATCTCTATAATGAAAACTATAAGACACAGATGAAAAAAATTGAAGATACAGACAAAAAACCCTGAAAAAACATGCTATGTTTCTGGATTGGAGAAATACACATTGTTAAACTGATCGTACAATCCAAAGTAATCTACAGATTCAATGAAATTATATTCAAAATATCAATGATATTCTTCAGAGAAATATAATAAAGAATCCTAAAATATGTATGAAACTGCAATAACCCTGAATAGCCAAAGCAATTCTGAGGAAAAAGAACAAAGCTGGAGGCATCACACTATCTGACTTCAAAATATAGTATAAATCTACATCAATAAAGACAACTTGCTACTGGCATAAAAAAAAGACACACAGCCTAATGGAATGGAATAGGGAACCCCTAAATAAATCCACATATTTACAGCCAACTGATTTCTGACAAAGGTGTCAGGAATATACACTGAGAAAAGAACACACTCTTCAATAAATAGTGCTGGGAAAACTGGATAACTACATGCAGAAGAATAAAGCTAGATTACTATCTCTCACCATATACAAAAAATCAACTCAAAATGAATTAAAAATTTAAATGTAAGATCCCAAACTTTAAAACTACTAGAAAATACAGGGGAAATTATCCAGTACATTGATCTGGGAAATGATTTTATGGTTGAGACCTCAAAAGTACAAGCAACAAAAACAAAAATAGACAAATGGAATTATAGCAAACTCAAAAGCTTCTGCATAGCAAAAGGAATAATCAGCAGAGTGAATAGACTACCTGAAGAATGGGAGAAAATATTTTCAATCTATTCACCTGATAAGGGATTAATATAGAGAATATAAAAGAAACTCAAACAATTCAGCAATAAGAAATAATCTGAGTAAAATATAGGCATAGACTTTGAACAGACATTTCTCAAAAGAAGGCATGCAAATGACCAACAAATATATGAAAAGCTGCTCAACATCACTAATTATCAGAAAAATGCAAATCAAAACCACAGTGAGACATCATCTCACCTCTTTTTAAATGGCTTGTATCAAATCGACAAAAAATAACAAATGCTGATCATAATACAAAGGAAAGGAAATTCTTGTACACTGTGGGTGAGAATGTAAATTAATAAAACCATTATGGAAAACAACATGAAGATTCCTCAAAGAGTTAAAAATATAACTACCATGCAATCCAGAAATCCCAACTCTGGGTATATATCCAAAGGAAAGGAAATCAGTATGTCCAGAAGATAACTGCACTTTCATGTTTCTTGCAGCACTACTCAGACTACCCAAAATATGGAATCCAACTAAGTGTCCATCAACAGATAAATGGGAAAAAAATTGATATATATAAACAATGAAATTAATTGTTTAATAAATTTATTTTATTAAACATAAAAAGGCCATAATAAAGAATGGAATTCTGTTATTTGCAGCAACATGGATAAGACGGGAGGAAATTATGTTAAGTGAAATAAGTCGGGTACAGAAAGCTAAATATCACATGTTCCCACTCATATATGGAAGCTGAAAAAAGTTGTTACAAAAAATGGAGAGTAGAATAGTTGTTACTAGAGGCTCAGAAGAGGAGGGAAGAAGGGGATAGAAAACGATTAGTTAATAGATACAAAATTACAGCTAGAAAGAGGGAATAAGCTCCAGTGTCCTATAGCACTGTAGGGTAACTATAGCAAACAACAATTTATTGTATTTTTAAAAATTTCAAGAAGGGAGAATTTTGAATGTTACTAACAGAAAAAATGATAAGATTTGAGGTAATAGATATGCTAATTGTTCTCCTTTATTTATTACACATTGCACACATGTATCAAAATCACACTGTACCCCCAAAATATAATTATAATAATAAAATAATAAATACAAATTTCATGTGTCAAAGAAAAAAATATATTTATATAGTCAAAAGTTTCTTTTTTAAA
>NW_012107731.1:35239-36218 GCF_000951045.1 Mandrillus leucophaeus | reverse complement strand
ATTGCAAAAACATGCCAAAATGTAAAGACCATCGAGGCTAGGAAGAAACTACATCAACTAACGAGCAAAATAACCAGCTAATATCATAATGACAGGATCAAGTTCACACATAACAATATTAACCTTAAACACAAATGGACTAAATGGTCCAATTAAAAGACACAGACTGGCAAATAGGATAAAGAGTCAAGACCCATCTGTTTGCTGTATTAAGGAGACCCATCTCAAGTACAGAGACATACATAGGCTCAAAATAAAGGGATGGAGGAGGATCTCCCAAAGCAAATGGAAAACAAACAAAAAAAGCAGGGGCTGCAATCTTAGTCTCTGATAAAACAGACTTTAAACCCACAAAGAGCAGAAGAGACAAAAAAAACCAGTACATAATGGTAAAATGATCAATTCAGCAATAAGAGCTAACTACCATAAATATATATGCACCCAATACAGGAGCACCCAAATTCATAATGCAAGTCCTTAGAGACTTACAAAGAGACTTAGACTCCCATACTATAAAAACAGGAGACTTTAACACCCCACTGTCAACATTTGACACATCAATGAGACAGAAAGCTAACAAGGATATCCAGGAATTGAACTCAACTCTGCACCAAGCGGACCTAATAGACATCTACAGAACTCTCCACCCCAAATCAACAGAATATACATTCTTCCCAGCACCACATCACACTTATTCCAAAATCGACCACATAGTTGGAAGGAAAGCACTCCTCAGCAAATGTAAAAGAGCACAAATTATAACAAACCGTCTCTCAGACCAGAGTACAATCAAACTAGAGCTCAGGACTAAGAAACTCAATCAAAACCGCTCAACTATATGGAAACTGAACAACTTGCTCCTAAATGACTACTGGGTACATAAAGAAATGAAGGAAGAAATAAAGATGTTCTTTGAAACCAATGAGAACAAAGATACAACATACCAGAATCTCTGGGACACATTTAAAGCAGTGTGTAG
>NW_012107731.1:26526-28921 GCF_000951045.1 Mandrillus leucophaeus | reverse complement strand
ATATAATTATTTATTTATTTATTTATTTTTTATTATTATTATACTTTAAGTTCTAGGGTACATGTGCATAAAGTTTCAAATTTAATTTTCAAATTAAAAATAGAAAATCAAGACATACAACGGTATACTCAAATTCTAGCATACAAATATTGTACTAATCCTATTTCTTTCATTTGATTCTGTACATTTTATTTTCAATTCCAAAAATTGCTCCTCCTTCACTCTATTTTTATAAGATCATGGGGAACCAGGATTATCAACAGGGTTGGGAGACTGTCCTGATTGGATTTTATTTATAACATCAGCAGAGCCACAATCCTCAAACTGCAATCTGAGCCAATTTCCTTTATTATTCTTAGTTCTCCTCTCCTTCCTTCCAATATTACCAACTTCTTCCCATCCTGACTACTGTCACCTATAAATATCTAGATCACTGTCTCACATGTGCTGTCATATTTGGAATCTGGTTCAAAATCTGCCACTTTTTTCCTGGGAGATGCTGTGTGTGTGTGTGTGTGTGTGTGTGTGTGTGTGTATCTTTTTTTCCTTCAATCACTACCTATTCTCTTAGGCTATCCAGATTCCAATTTTGCTTTATTTTCTTCCCTACCCAGCCCAGACCTCAGGGGCAAAATCTTCAATTGCCCTCTCACAGGCACCGTCCATTCCTTCAGTCTCTTAACCTTGTAGTGTAAATTCCCAACCTTGAAAACAAAAAACTAACAAACAAATAAAACCCACTTGTTCATTTTGTATACTCTGCTTCAGCTCCCAGGCTATACTCATATTCTGTTACATTAGCTCCAGTCTCAGCTAGGCCATCAGTGATGTTCAAAATCTTTCACTGGGCACCTTTCCTTTTCTCTACAGCAACTTTTCGGGAGTGTCATCATCCATACCCCTCTACCCTTTTCACTCTAAGGAAATTACTTAATTTTCTACTTAACAGAAAAAGATAGGCTTCAATTCCCATAACATTGTTCTCTAGCATCTTCAAAATCACGTATATCTCCAATGATTTTTATCTCTTTTTATAAATTTAGTTTTAATTTTTATCAAAATTATATGGGAACACAAAGAGACAAATAATTTTACAAGGCTCATTAAGAAAACAACAGTCCCTTACTTGTCCCCACATGAACCACTTCCCACTCCCTGGAAACAGTCATTTTCAACTTTCTTAGATTATTCTTTTGTAAATATATCTCCATCTCTCTAAGTAAGAAAGAAGTGATCACTCATTTATTTTTTATATGTAGGGATTATCTATTGAATTCCCTCCAACAAAGATGAGGATTTTTCTCTTTCACCATCACCATTCTCCACCCTCAGTCACACACAGGTAGCTTCCTAATACCACATGACTAAATTGTAATTTTGGTAATATAGATACGCAATGTTGACATTATTACATTCAGGTAAAGCTATTCACTAACTGAACCACAGAGTAAACTATGATTACTTTTCTTTTACTGTATAACTCTAATTTTCTTGAAGTTAATAATTATCTCATTTATTAGTTTTCTACGTGCTTATTACTAGCTCAACCCAAGTTATTCACCATTCATCTCAATCCTTCAAGAAATTCAGACATATCAAGTATTGAACAAATGTATTTTGTTGAGGAAAACTCTCCAAAGAGTTCCAATTTGAATTAGTTGTCTTTTATTCAAATATTTTATTGTAAATATTTTCTCCCATTTGTGGGTTATCATTTTAATTTTAAGGTATCTTTGAAGCACAAAAGCTTTAATTTTTTAAAGTCCAGTTTACCTAATTTTTCTTTCTTTCTTTGTGTTTTGGGGATCATATCTCATAAAGTTTTACAAGTATGTAAAGTTTTATATTTTCAGCTCTCACATTTAGCTCTCTGATCAATCCTGGGTTAATTTTCATACTTTGTGTGAGGTACAGATCTGACTTCATTTCTTTGCATGGACTGTCAAGCTTTCCCAGCATAATTTGTAGAAAAGATGATTATCCCTTTTTTCCTCAGTTGAATTTCTTGGTTTCCTTATTAAAAATCAATTGATGTTTTAGACATGAAGTCTTTGCCCATGCCTATGTCCTGAATGGTATTACCTAGCTACTCTTCTAAAGTTTTTATGGTATTACGTCTAGCATTTAAGTCTCTAATCCATCTTGAATCAATTTTCGTATAAGGAGTAAGGAAAGGATCCAGTTTCAGCTTTCTACTTATGGCTAACCAATTTTCCCAGAACCATTTATTAAATAGGGAATCCTTTCCCCATTTCTCGTTTTTCTGAGGTTTATCAAAGATCAGATGGCTGTAGATGTGTAGTATTATTTCTGAGGACTCTGTTCTGTTCCATTGGTCTATATCTCTGTTTTGGTACCAGTACCATGCTGTTTTGGTTACTGTAGCCTTGTAGTA
>NW_012107731.1:10057-25121 GCF_000951045.1 Mandrillus leucophaeus | reverse complement strand
AAATGATGAGTTGATGGGTGCTGACGAGTTGATGGGTGCAGCACACCAACATGGCACACGTATACATATGTAACAAACCTGCACATTATGCACATGTACCCTAGAACTTAAAGTATAATAATAAAAAAAGAAAATCTATTGACCCTAAATGTAAGGATTTATATGTGGACTCTCAACCCTTTTTGCTTATAAAGTGAGACTTTTTTAATATCTTTATATTAAAGTGTCAAATACACATAAGGCAAAATCAAAATATCATAAAACATGAGGATACTATACTGCCAAGTAACTTCAGTTTTAATCTGTCTAGTGAGGCTAGACTGTGAACTGCTCCAGGAAAGGCTTATGTGCTTATTTTTTATTCATTTTTGTTCCCCCATGCTAGCACAGTGCCTGGCATCCAGCTCATAAAGAGCAGTTAAATGAACACAATCTAATTCAAACAATACAGTTCTGGGGTTTTATTTCTTTTGCAGTGGCTATCTTTAAGGCTATACTTGTAAATAGTTTTGTTTATCCTGGATTTATCACTTCTTTGTTTTCCTCCTTTAGAAAGGGGAAGAGAGGGAAGGGACCTTAGTAAATGATAAGCAAAAAGAGCAGAAGTGAGGAAAACAAAGGTGATGAATAGGACAAGAGTTCCATATTAAAGAAGGGGTATCTTTATATTCAGGGTATGGAAACGGCTTATTTATCAGTTAAAGCATTTCTTTGACAGTGACAGAAACTGATTTTGGGTAACTTGACAAAAAAGGGTTTCAACTTAAGGCTCATGGGTGCTCCCTGGATCAAAATAAGGCTGGGAGGCTAGCCTTGGTTACAGGTACCAAGGGGGCTACCATGGAGCAGGAAGCAGAGCAGCCTAGTCAGGATGCTCCTCACAGTTTTTGTTATTGTTGTTGCTGTTTTACAAGGAGGTTGGGTGCTAAAAGGAAAGGGACGTGGGTCCTGGTATGCCAAAGGGGATATGTGTGTACCATTTGTACCACTGAATGATTAGGCTAGAGGGGATTATGAAGGTCATCTAGTCCCTCCTTCTTGTATCACAGAAGTGGACTCTAAATTTTATTTCTTAGATCTGTGTGTCTATCCCTATGCCATTGCCATGAATTCTTAAGTACTGTAGCTTTGCAGCAAGATTAGAAATGAAGAATATGAGTCCTCTAACTTTGTTCTTTCCCAAGATTGCTTCAGGTGTTCAGGATCCCTTGTATTTCCATATGAATTTTAGAACTGTCTTGTCAATCTATTTAAAAAATGCAGTTGGGATTTTTATAGGGATTGCATCGAATCAGTAGATCAAAATTTGGAGAGTATTGCCATCTTAACAATATTAAATTTTTCCATTCATGAATACAGGATGTCTTTTCATTTATGCAGAATTTTTCATTTCTGATTTTGGTAATATAAGTATTCTTTAATTTCTCTAATAATGTTTTATAATTTTTTGTCTATACCTTGCACTTCTTTTGTTAAATTTATTCCTCAGAATGTTATTATTTTTGATACTATTAATATTATTGTAAATGAAATTGTTTTCTTTCCATTAGTTTCATATATATGTGAAACTAATAGTATATGACTATTTATGAGCTATATATAATAGACATATTAAACTAATAATAATATATTACTATATATGAAACTAATAATAATATGACTTTCCATTAGTTTCCATTATTTGTATATAAATAGATATATGAAACTTTACTTTATATACATATATGAAACTCTCCATTAGTTTCATATACATATACATTTTTATATAGTTTCATTTCAAACATGAACTATAAAACTATAAAAACTATAGTTTATCAAGTATAAACAACTATATATAGTTTTATTTTTGTATTCATTGCTAGTGCATGAGTATAACTAAATTTTGAATAGTGGTCTTTTATACTGCTTGCTCAGCTAGTTTATTAGCTCTAATAATTTTGTGTATGGATTCCTTAGGATTTCCAAAATACAAATCATGTCATTTGTGAAAGAATGTACTTTTACTTATTGCTTTCAAGTCTGGAGGCTTTGTATTTGCCAAATTTCCTTGGCTGTAGCCTCTAGTACAGTTTTGAATAGAAGTGGTGAGAGAAGACATCCTTTTCTTGTTCTTTATCTTAGGAGAACACTTTCAATCTTTCACTATTAAGTATGATAGTAGATGTGGGTTTTTCATAGGTGTGCCTCATCAAATTTAGGATGTTATCTTTTATAATTAGTTGTTAAGTGTTATTTTCATGAAATGCTGTTAGATTTTGTCAAATGACTTTTCTACATCTCATGAGATGGTCAGTGTATTATTCTATTAATAAAGTGTATTACATAGATTGATTTTTGTATGCTGAATTAACATTGCATTCCTGGGATAAATCCTACTTAATTATGGTGTATGATCCTTTTTATATACTGCTAAATTCAGTTGCTAATATACTGTTAATGATTTTTGCATTTGTATTTATAAGGGATATCGGTCTGTAGTTTCCTTTAGACGGTTTTGCCTGGCTTTGGTCTCTGGGTAATGTAGTGCTCTCATAGAATGAGTTAAAAAGTGCTTCCTCTTTTTATATTTTTGGAAGAGTTTATGAAACATTTGGTAGAATTCACCAGGGAAACCATATGGTACTGGGCTTTTATTTTGGAAAAAAAAAAAATATTACCACTACTCAGTCTCTTTATTTTTAAGAGATATTCACATTTTCTATTTATTCTTGACTCAGTTTTGGCAGTTTCTGTACATCTAGGAGTTTGATAATTTTGTCTACATTACCTAATTTGTTGGAACAAATTGCTTATAGTATTTCTTTAAAAACATTTTTGTGCATATGGTTCATAGTAATGTCTCACTTTTTATTCCTGATATTGGTAATTTAAGTCTTCTCTCTTCTCTTTCAACATTTATCAGTTGTGTTGATCTTTCAAAGAACCAGCTTTTGGTTTCATTGATGTTCTCTATAGTTTTTAAATTCTCTATTTCATGAATTTCTGCTCTAATCTTTATAATTTCCTTCTCTGCTTGATTTATTTTGCTTTTCTTTTCCTAGTGTCTTCAGGTGGAAGGTTATCGAGTTCATTTTTTTCATTTCTAATATAGGCATTTATAGCTATAAATTTACTTCTAAGCATTGCTTTACTTGCATCCTGTAAGTTTTGGCATGTTGTATTTTCATTATTATTCACTTTAAAGTATTTTCTAATTCTATTGATTTTTTTCTTTGAATCTTTGCTAGAAGAATGTTGTTGGATTTTCACTTTTTTGTGTGAATTTCCCAAACTTTCTTCTGTTATGTATTTTATTTGATTGTCTCTGAGTAGGAGAACATAAAGTGAACTACATTTCTATATACCAGCAACAAACGGTTGTGAAATATAATTTAAAAATACACTACTCTTAATAGCAACAGAAATAGAGAGTATCTAAATCTAATGAAATATGTGCAATATCTTTGTGTATAAATTATAAAACTTTACTAAGAGACATTAAAGAATACCTAAATAAATGGACAGATATATAAAGAGTTCGTGGATTTGAATATTAAATATTACAAAGATATTGATTTTTTCCCCAATTCATCTACAGATCTATAAAATGCAAAATAGAGTCAAATCCCAGTAAAGGTTTAAAAAACATTTTTCGTAGAACTTGATGAGCTGATTCTAAAGTTTGTATGGAACAACAAAGGTTAAATAGTAGTGGAAATACTCTTGAAGAACTGCCTGGTCAGGGGACTAGATCTAGTGTGTATCAGTACATTCTAAAACTATAATAATTCTACCAGTGTAGGCTTGGTGCTAGTATAGACAAATGAATGAGGGAATCAAATAGAAAGCCAGAAAAAAATGCTTGCCTATATGAAGATGATATGTATTGGAGCAGACATTGCTGATCAACAGGAAAAAGAAGGGATACCTTGTAGATAGTGCTGGGATTATAAAATTATTGTTAAGCATAATTCATAAATAAATAAGTGTAGAAATAATATGCATGTTGATTAGCTTGACTTAGCCATTCCACAATGCATACATGTATCAAAACATAGTGTTGTACATCACAAATATAAAAAATGTTTTCAATTTTAAAATGATATGATAGTTCATATGCAAAAAGGGATATCTTTCTCCATATATTGAAAATCAATTCCAGATGGATCAAGTCTGAAATAGAAAAACTAAAACTTTGAAATATCTAAAAAATATACCAATAAAAATATTTTTTGACTGCAGGGTAGAGAAGCATTTCTTCCTTTTTAAAAATTTTATAAAATGCTGTATTTTATAAGTGACAACTTCCATATCCCCCCCCAAATCATGCACACATATACATATCTTGTCTTTGTCTTTAATGTATTTCCAAAAGGGGGCACTTATCAAGATGTCATCCATCGCCAAACATCTGACTCACGTAGAAGAGAAAAGAGTTGTTTATTTCATAGACCAAGCTCTCAAAACATTCCTTTCACTATTTCTGCTCAACCTAAAAGATGCAGCCTGGAATTATTTTAAGCTGTTTATGTTATTTGCAATATTATGAGAAAGTAAATTACTAACATTCACAAGGTTATAAGCTGCAAAATAACTACTTTGTTTTTTTAAAAGAAAATTAGAATCTCATTAATGATATATTAGTATCATTAACAGAAAAAAAAATCATTTACAATAACTTAAAAACCAGCCATGTAGGAAAATAATGTGTTAACCACTACAGAGAAAATAGGTCCTCTTATTTGATTTTACTGGCACACCCAAGTGTATCTTGAACTTTGAGAGTCTCTATCCTGAATAGATGATGAAGCATTCAGGTAAAAATAAGCAGTTGTAAGTGTGAGTTTTCAAGGGTTACTGCCTCAAAGGAGGTACAGGAGTAGCCACAGTCCTACAGTTTATTTCAACATTGAGATCTTCCTAGAAAGATCAGCATAATTTTATTTTGAGGAGAGTTGACAATTCATCAGCCTCAGTATTCACATCTTATAGAAAACATTCTTCCACATTAAAAAAGACTTTGTCCCAAAGAAATATGTTTTTCATCACTTCTCCAACTTTTTGTACTTGACTTCCAGTTTTTTTTAAAAAATATGCATTTATCTTTTAAGCTGTCTGCTCAAGAGCTGCTACCTGCTCTTCAATGATATTGATCTGATCCAGATAAGGCTGCAGTCCAGCATACAACTGAACTTAAACTTAAGTCCTTTAAGTATCTACTAATGTTTATAGCAGTATCTTTTATTTCAAGATACTTCAAGGTGAGTAGTTTATTCATTTTCCAGGAGCTTATAGTCTTCACTGGTGGTCATCAATTCTCCAGTAAGATAAATGTTCATTTTGGAGAACATATCCCAGAAGAGCTCAGTGATCTCAGCTTCAGCAGGCTCCTTTGTTTCCTCAGGTGTCTTCATGGTGGCAATGTCTCAAGTTAGTTTCTCACATCGGGTCACTAGGACACCTCAGGCACCATCATCATGGCAGGTTTTGTGCTGCTTGAGAAGCTTTTCTTTCCTTTTTCCATTTTTTTATTTATTTTCTTTCCATTTTATCATTTTTTATTTTCTTTTGATTTTTTCACTATTTTATTTTATTTTAAGTTCCGGGATACATGTGCAGGATATGCAGGTTTGTTCCATAGGTAAAAATGTACCACGATAGTTTACTGCACCTGTCAACTCATCATCAAGGTATCAAGCCCAACACACATTAAGCTATTTTTTCTAATGCTCTCCATCCCCATGCCTGCCCTCCACTGACAGTGTGTGTTCTCAATGTTCAGCTCATACTTATAGGTGAGAACATGTGGTGTTTGGTTTACTGTACCTGCATTAGTTTGCTGAAAATAATGGCTTCCAGCTCCATTCATGTCTCTGCAAAGGACATAATCTCATTTCATTTTATGGGTGCACGGTATTCCATGGTGTATATATAACACATTTTCTTTATCCAGTCTATCATTGATGAGCATTTAGGTTAATTTTATGTTTTTGCTATTGTGAAAAGTGCTGCAATGAACATACGTGTGCGTGTATCTTTATAATAGAATGACTTATATTCTTTTGGGTATATACCCAGTAATAAAATTGCTGGGTCACATGAAATGGTATTTCTGTCTCTAGGCTTTGAGGAATCACCACACTGTCTTCCACAATGGTTGAACTAATTGACATTCTCACCAACAGTGAAAAAGTGTTTTTATTTATCCACAGCCTCACCAGTATCTATTGTTTCTTGACTTTTTACTAATCACCTTTCTGACTGGCATGAGATGTCATCTCATTGTGGTTTTGTATTTGCATTTCTCTAATGATCAGTGATGTTGAACTTTTTTTCATATGTTTGTTGCCTACATAAATGTCTTCTTTTGAGAAGTGTCTGTTCATGTCCTTTGCCCACATTTTGATGGGGTTGTTTTATTTTTTATGGTACATTTGTTTAAGTTCCTTGGAGATTCTGGATATCATACCTTTGTCAGATGGATAGATTGCCAAATTTTTCTTCCATTCTGTAGGTTGCCTGTTCACTCTGATGATAGTTTCTTTTGCTGCGCAGAAGCTCTTTAGTTTAATCAGATCCCATTTGCCAATTTTTTGTTTGTTGCAATTCCTTTTGATGTTTTTGTCATAAAATCTTTGCCCATGCCTATATCTTAAATGATATTGCCTAGATTTTCTTCTAGGATTTTTAGAGTTTGGGGTTTCACAGTTAAGACTTTAATACATGTTGAGTTGATTTTTGTATACAGTGTAAGAAAGAGGTCCAGTTTTAATTTTCTGCATATGGCTAGCCAGTTCTCCTAACATCATTTAATAAATAGGGAATCCTTTTTCATTGGTTGTTTTTGTCAGATTTACCAAAAATTAGATGTTTATAGATGTGTAGTCTTATTTCCGAGTTCTCTATTCTGTTCTGTTGGTCAATGTGTCTGTTTTTGTACCAGTAGCATTACTGTAGCCTTGTAGTACAGTTTGAAGTTGGGTAGTATGATGCCTCCAGTTGTGTTATTTTTGCTTAGGATGATTTTAGCTATATGGGCTCTCCTTTGGTTTCATATGAATTTTAATGTAGTTTTTTCTAATTTTGTGAAGAATGTCAATGGTATTTTAATGGGAATAGCATTGAATCTGTAAATTATTTTGGGCAGTATAGCCATTTTCACTTCACAATATTGATTCTTCCTATTTATGAACATGGAATGTTTTTCCATTTGTTTGTGTCCTCTCTCATTTCCTTGAGAAGTGATTTGTAGTTCTCTTTTAAGAGGTCCTTCACTTTCCTTGTTAGCTGTATTCCTGAGTATGTTATTCTCTTTGTAGCAATTGTGAATGGAAATTAATTCACAATTTGGCTCTCTGCTTGTCTGTTGTTGGTGATAGGAATGCTTCTGATTTTTGCACATTGATTTGAATCCTGAGACTTTGCTGAAGTTTCTTATCAGCTTAGGAATTTTTTAATCTGAGAAAATGGAATTTTCTAGATATGGGATCATGTCATCTGCAAAAAGAGACAATTTGACTTCCTCTCTTCCTATTTGAATATGCTTTATTTCTTTCTCTTGCCTGATTGCCCTCGCTAGAACTTCCAATACTATGTTGAATAGGCATGGTGAGAGAGGGCATCCTTGTCTTATTTCGTTTTTTAAGGAGAATGCTTCCAACTTTTGCCTGATCAGGATGATATTGGCTGTAGGTTTATCATAAATTGTTCTAATTATTTTGACATATGTTTCATCAATACCTAGCTTATTAAGAATTTTCAACATGAAAGTGTGTTGAACTGTACCGAGGGCCTTTTCTCCATCTATTGAGATAATCATGTGGTTTTTGTCTTTAGTTCTGTTTATGTTATTAATTATACTTATTGATTTGCATTTGTTGGAACCAACCATGCATCCAGGACACAAAGATGATTTCATTGTGGTGTATAAGCTTTTTTGATGTGCTTCTGAATTTGGTTTGCCAGTATTTTATTGAGGATTTTTGCATCATGTTCATCAGGGATATTGGCCTAAAGTTTTCTTTTTTCTTGTATCTCTGTCAGGTTTTGGTATCAGCATGATGCTGGCCTCATAAAAAGAGTTAGGGAAGAGTCCCTCATTTTCAGTTGCTTGAAATAGTTTCAGAAGAAATAGTACAAGCTCCTCTTTGTACCTCTTGTAGAATTCAGCTGTAAATTTATCTGGTCCTGGACTTTTTTTGATTGGTAAGCTATTTATTACTACCTCAATTTCAGAACCTGTTATTGGTCTATTCAGGGATTCAACTTCTTCCTGGTTCAGTCTTAGGAGGATGTATGTGTCCAGGAATTTATCCATTTCTTCTAGATTTTCTAGTAAATTTGCATAGTGTTGTGTGTAGTATTCTCTGATGGCTGCTTGTATTTCTTCAGGGTCATTAGTGATATCTTCTTTATCATTTTTCATTGTTTCTAATTTGTTCTTCTCTCTTTTATTCTTTATTAGTCTAAGTAGTGGTCTATTTTATTACTTTTTCAAGAAAAAAAAAAAGGAAGCTTCAGGATTCGGTGATTTTTTGAAGGGTTTTATGTGTCTCTGTCTCCTTCAGTTCTACTATGGTCTTGGTTATTTCTTGTCTTCCATACCCTTGGGGTTTGTTTGCTCTCAGTTCTCTAGCTCTCTTAGTTGTGATGTTAGAATGTATATTTGAGATATTTCTAACTTGTTGATGTGGGCATTTAGTGTTATAAATTTCCCTCTTAACACTGCTTTGGCTGTGTCCTGGAGATTCTGGTACTTTGTCTCTTTGTTCTCATTGGTTTTAAAAAACTTCTTGATTCTGCCTTAATTTCATTATTTACCCCGGAGTCATTCAGGAACACGTTGCTCAATTTTCAGATAGTAGTTAATTTTGTGTGGGGTTTCTAATACTGAGTTCTAATTTGATTGCACTGTGGTCTGAGAGACTGTTATGATTTCAGTTTGGCTGCATTTGCTGAAGAGCATTTTACTTCCAATTATGTGACCAATTTTAGAGTAAGTGTCATTTGATGTCAAGATGAATGTATACTCTGTTGTTTTTGGGTGGAGAGTTCTGTAGATATTTATCATGTCCACTTCACCAAGAGCTGAGTTCTTGTCATGAATATTCTTGTTAATTTTCTGTCTCAATGAGCTGTCTAATGTTGAGAGTGCAGTGTTAAATCTCCCATTATTATTGTGTGGCAGTCTGAGCCTCTTGTGGGTCTGTAAGAACTTGTTTTAAGAACCTGGGTGCTTCCATATTGGGTGCATATATATTTAGGATAGTTAGCTTTTCTTGTTGAATTGACCCCTTTACCATTATGTAATGCCCTTCTTTGTCTTTTTTGATCTTTGTTTATTTACAGTCTGTTTTGTCATAAACTGGGATTGCAACCTCTGCTTTTTTCTGCTTTCTATTTGTGGTTGTATTTTTCTTTTTCCCTTTCTGTTGAGCTTATTTGTGTCTTTGCACATGAGATGGGTCTCTTAAATACAGCACACCAATAGGTCTCCACTCTTTATTCAGTTTGCCATTTTGTGTCTTTTAATTGGGGTATTTAGCCCACATACATTTAAGGTTAATATTGTTATGTGTGAATTTGATTATGTCACCATGATGATAGCTGGTTATTTTGCAGCCTTGTTAATTTAATGCTTTGTAGTGTCACTGGTCTGTGTACTGCAGTGTTTTGTTTGTTTGTTTTTTGTTGTTGTTGTTGTTGTTGTTGTTTTTAGTGACTGGCAAAGATTTTTCCTTTTCATAATTAGTGGTTCCTTCAGGAACTCCTGGAAAGCAGGCCTGGTGGTAACAAATTCCCTCTCAGCATTTGGTTGTCTGAAAAGAATTTTATTTCTCCTTTGCTTATGAAGCTTAGTTTGGCCAGATATGAAACTCTGGTTTGAAAATTCTTTTCTTTAAGAATGTTGAATATTGGTCTCCAATATCTTCTGGCTTGTAGAATTTCCACCGAGAGGTCTGCTGTTATTCTGATGGGCTTCCATTTGTAGGTTACTGCCCTTTCTTTCTGACTGCCCTTAACAATTTCTTTCTTCATTTCGAACTTGGATAGTATGATGATTATGTGACTTGGAGTTGATCATCTCACAGAATATCTTACTGAAGTTCTACGGGTTTCCTGAATTTTAATGTTGGCTCATCTTGCTAGGCTGGGGAAGATGATATCCTGAAATATGTTTTGGATGATATCCTGAAGTAGGTTTGTTAACTTTGTTTCATTCTCACTGTTTCTTTCCAGCATACCAATCAGTCATAGGTTCAGTCTTTTTACATAATCCCATATTTCTTGGAGGTTTTGTTTGTTCTTTTTAATTCTTTTTTCTCTAGTCTTGTCTGCCTGTCTTAATTTTGGCAATAATGGCTTCAAACTCTGAAATTCTTTCCTCCACTTGGTCTACTTGTCTATTGTTACTTGTGGTTGCATCGTAAAGTTCTCTTGTTTTGTTTTTCAGCTTCATCTGGTCATTTATGTACCTCTCTCAACTGGTTATTCTAGTTAACAGCTCCTTTAGTATTTTATTATGGTTTTTAGCTTCTTTGCATTGGGTTAGAACATGTTCCTTTAGCTCAGCGAAGTTTGTTATTACACACCTTCTGAAGCCTACTTCTGTCAGTTCATCCATCTCAGCCTCAGCTCAGTCCTGTGCCCTTCCTGGAATGGTGTTGTGATCATCTGAAGGAGAAGAGGCACTCTGGCAATTACAGTTTTCAGCATTCTTTCATTGATTCTTTCTCATCTTCATAACTTTATCTACCTTCAATCTTTGAGGCTGCTGACCTTTGGATGGAGTTTTATGGGGACTTTTCGTTGATGCTGTGGTTGTTGCTTTCTGTTTGTTTTTCTTTTAATAGTCAAGCCTCTCTTCCATAGGGCTGCTGTGGGATGTGCTGGGGGATCACTTTACACCCTATTAACCTGGGTCCCTCCTGAAACTGGTGATGTCACCAGTGGAGGCTGCAGAACAGCAAAGATGGCTGCATGCTTCTTTCTCTGGAAGCTCTGTCTCAGAGGGGCACCAACCTGATGCCAGCAGGAATGTTCGTGTATTAGGTGTCTGTTGACCCCTCTTGGGGCATCTCACTGAGTCAGGAGGCATGGTATCAGGGACCCACTTAATGAAGCACTCTGGCTATCCATTGTTGGAGGGTTTGTGTTGCACTGGGGGGACTCCCACTTGTCTGGACTGCCCAGATTTCTCAGAGCCAACAGGAGAAAAGACTAAGTCTGCTGATTGATGGAGATTATGGCCACCCCTCCCTCTAGGGGTTCCCATTTCCAGGGAGATCAGAGTTTTGTCTGTAAACTCCTGGCTGGAGTTGCTAAAATTCCCGCAGGGAGACCCTGCCTGCTGAGGAGGGATGGGTCCAAGTTCACCCTAAGAAAGCAGTCTGGACACAATCTGCCACAGCCACTGCGCTGGACTGTGGGAATTCCTCCTGGTTCTAAAATGCCCAGTGTCCCCAGCACCAGCAGGGGAAAACTGCAGACTGGAGCTGAGCTGCAGTGATGGCTGCTGCCACTCCCTTTGGGAACTCATCTTAGGAAGTAGGCAGCTGCAGTGGTGGTGGCTGCCCCTCCTTTCAGAAGCTCAGTTGTCTTAGGCAGCAGGCAGCCACAGTGATGGCAGCCACTCCTCACCTAAGGAGCTCAATCATCTTAGGCAGCAGGCAGCTTCAGTGATGGTGGCTGCTTCTGCCCCCATGAACTTGGTAGTCTTAGGCAGTCTCCGGTAGAGCAGCTGCTGAGAATCTGCACAGCTCTGTGCTTAAGGCCCAAGGCCCTGGTGGTATGGGCTTACAAGTGGATCTCCTGATCCATGGTGTATACAGATCCATGGAAAACATGTGGCTTCCTGGGCAAGGTAGCACAATCACTCAGTGCCTCCCTTGGCCGGGAGTGAAAAAAGCATCTAAATGCCACATACGGTATGGTTTCATGTATTGTAAGTTAAAAAAAAAAAAAAAGAAGATATATACACATAGTGGTCAAACTATAAAGAAAAAAAGGCATAATTAATACAAAACTTAAGATAATGTTTATCATCATTGGCAAGAAAGGGCAGTATATTCTGGGTGGATTATACAGAGGACTTTTGCACTACTAGCCATATTCTATTTCTTGCCCTAGGGTGGGTCCTTCTTGCAGGGGTGGGTCCTTCCCTTGCCCCGTGCAGCTCCCAGGTGGGCCATCATTCCACCCTGCTTTTTATCACTCTCTGTGGGTGATACCCACTACCTAATCAGTCTCAATAAAAGAACTTAGATACCTCAGTTGCCGGCGCAGGATTCACTTGCCACTTTTGTTCTTGGTGGGAGACTTTGACCACAGCTGTTTTTAGTCAGCCATCTTTGCCTCTTCCTTGAGAAACTTTTCTTAAACAAGACACTAAATATCCAAACCATAATGAGAAACAGTAACAAATTCAACTATGTTAAAATAAGAATTTATTGTCATCTAAAAATTACCACAAAAAGATGAAAATAAATAAGTTACAACTGGGAGAATAATATTCAATGTATCCAGCCAGAGTATTAGTAACCAAAAACACAACACACTTCTAGAAGGCAATAAGAAAAAGATAAACGCTTAATAGAAAAATCAGCAAAAAGCATGAATATGCCCTTGACAGAAGAGAAAATAAAAATGATACATAAATATATACAAATATATACAATATCATTGGTTATGAGGAAATTGAAAAATGAGTTCCTGAGATAACCTTTTACCAAAATCAGATGCGAAAAAAATCAAAAGTTTTGTAAACCAAGTTTTGGTGAAGATGTAGTACAATGGGAACTCTCACATATTGCTGAAGAGAATTTAAATTGGTAACCACTTCTAAAACTTACTATTTGTTTCACCCAGAATAGTCAAGCATTTGCATTTTCTTTCATCCAATAATTCCCCTTAAATTAATTCTTGCATATTTGCTCCCAGGAAACATATACAGGAATGTTTCAGCGGCACTCTTTGTAATATTAAATATAAGCAAACAACCCAAATATCCATCAACAGTAGAATGGATAAATACATTAATGTATAAAGATAGAAAAGTACACAGCCTGAAAAAATGAATAAACTACAGCTGTATTGAGTGACATGTATGAGTCTCCAGAAAATAATGTTGAGTGAAAAAATCATCTAAAAACCACATACAGTATGGTTTCATGTATTGTAAGTTAAAAAAAAAAAGATATATACACACAGTGGTCAAACTATAAAAAAAAAAAAGGCATAATTAATACAAAACTTAAGAGAGTGTTTATCACCATTGGCAAGAAAGGACAGTGCATTCTGGGTGGGTTATATGGAGGATTTTTGCAATATTAGTCATATTCTATTTCTTGCCCTAGGTAGTAAGTATACAGATGTTGATTTTATTATTCTTTAAACTGTACATATATTATAGATAATTTTATGATATATGTTTAATGCACAATAAAATTTGAAAAAGGTATACTACAGAATTAAGGTATTGAAATACTGTATCAGAAAACAACTGAACAAATGAATAATACATAGTAAAATTAAAAGGGATGAGCAATACTGTATTAAATGATGATAGACATAAAGCCAATAGTTCGGAGTCCATTAATAGTGTAAAATTAAAATTTAAAAGCATCATTTTTATTAAAAAAAACTTTTCTCCTTATTTAAAAATGAATTGTAATAGTAATAAGAAAATGGCACAGCTAACACTTACATTAATATTTCCAGTGATCCTTCAGCCACTCTACTAGTAAAAGCAAGCAAATGAAAAAACCACTGATCTAATCAGATTTCATAAATTTGAACATGAATTTCAAAATTATCAAGACAGGTGTATGAACAGTAAAAATTAATATCTAAGCATCCATTAACAGTAAACTGTGTATTTGTTTGTTCTCACACTGCTATAAAAAAATACCTGAGATTGGTAAATTTATCAAGAAAATAGGTTTAATTGGACTCAGGGTTCCACAGGCTGTACAGGAAGCATGGCAGCATTTGCTTCTGGGGAGGCCTCAGGGAACTCGTATTCATGGTGGAGGACAAGTGGGAACAAGCATCTTACGTGGCAGGAGTAGAACCGAGAGTTGGGAGGTGCTACACACTTTTAAACAACCAGATCTCATGATAACTCACTCACTCATTGTCACAAGAACAGCAAGAGGCGGATGGTGCTAACACATTCATCAGAACTCTGCCCTCATGATCCAATCTTCCACCAGGCCCCACCTTCAACACTGGGTGTTACAGTTCAACAAAAGTTTTGGTTTGGGTGGGGACACAGATCCAAAATGTATCACATTGTCTTTAGTCTTTGTAAAATAAATACTAAGCTGCTGAAACAAATTGAATATATAATCAGAGCTTTGGATGGTCATACCAAATGTTAAACCAAGATCTAAAAAAAGCATATTCAATCACATTGCTACATCTAGATAATTTTTCAGTG
This sequence comes from Mandrillus leucophaeus, assembly GCF_000951045.1. Taxonomy (NCBI): domain Eukaryota; kingdom Metazoa; phylum Chordata; class Mammalia; order Primates; family Cercopithecidae; genus Mandrillus; species Mandrillus leucophaeus. Next base: position 10,702 of record NW_012107731.1, on the reverse strand, counting down.
AGAGTAAAAAGTTTTATTTTGCCATCAATAAATATACATTTAAAATTTCAATAATGTCATTTTCATCATCTTGTAATTAAAAATGTCATATTTTGTGTACATTATTACAATGTTTATAATGCTCATACCATGATATAAAATTTATAAATGAATAAATTTGTATGAGAATGCCTGTTCAAAAATGATTCACTGAAAGGGATGCATAATTGCAGCATTAACAAGTGTGACGACCACCACTGTAGTCAGCATTAAGGTACTAAAAGTGATGTAAACTCTCAGTGTGTCATGATTAGTTGTGAGGTGCTTGACAAATAATTCTATTTATTTATTTCTTAAATTTTACATTTAGTTTTGAGGTTATTATTTTAAATGTCATAAATCTGAATGATGAAGTACCATTTTTTGTTCAGTTTTGAAGAAGCTTTTAATTCAAGTTCAGATGCAAGCATTTATGCATTTTATTTTAAATCTTTCCTTAGAACTGTTATTGTTTTGTATTATTGTAGCTTTATTGTAGTCTTAAAAATGAAATAGGAATTTGGGGGCGGAGCAAGATGGCCGAATAGGAACAGCTCCAGTCTCCAACTCCCAGCGCCAGCGACACAGAAGACCAGTGATTTCTGCATTTTCAACTGAGGTACTGGG
>NW_012107731.1:0-3940 GCF_000951045.1 Mandrillus leucophaeus | reverse complement strand
AGGGATGGCATTGGGAGTTATACCTGATGTAAATGACGAGTTGATGGGTGCTGACGAATTGACGGGTGCAGCACACCAACATGGCACAAGTATAGATATGTAACAAACCTGCACGTTATGCACATGTACCCTAGAACTTAAAGTATAATGATAATAATAATCATAATAAAATAAATAAAAAATAACTAACAGTGAAGAAAAAAAAAAAAAGAAAGTTCACTTCCCTCACACTTTCAAAGCATCAATGAGGAGAAAATCTTTTAAAAATGTTACTCATCTTGTTTAATCCATATCTAATTACAAGGGCTAGTATTAAATTTTTAGGTTGCGGCACAACAACTAATTTATAGTAAGGCAGGTGTCAGCTTACTATTCTCCATAGCATAAAACTACAGGATAGTAGGAGAAACCAGGCAAATTTTTGGGAGTACAAATTAAGGCCTGACCTCAAAACTTCCACTTACAAAATTGGAACTACCATTGCTTGTGGCAAGTTCTTATTTTTTTAATTATATAGATGTATATGAAATACAATTCAGTGTGAGGCAGAAATGCAGATAACTTTGGAGTAAATGTTCAGTCTAATGCAAAACAGATGATAGGTGTAAGTATTACTTAAACTCCTGATTCAAAGACATTAATATAGTAATTAGGGAATAATTGCTGTATACACCAGACTAATACTATTCCTCAAGAGCACATCAAAACTTTAGCCAACAGTGGCTTCCTGCTCATAATCATCAATGCTCAGACACCCAGGAATCAAGCAGGAGGTGGTTATGTTGATGGAGTAAGTGCTAAGAGAACTAAAAATCAAACAGCAAAAAATTTATCTTCATTCTACCAAATATATAAGTTTCTAGTCAATCAAGTGTCCAGAAATTTCAATCTCTAATGCTGTTACTTAAAATGAGAATCATAATGGGTACCAAAATATGAAAAAATAAAGACCTATTATTTGAAGAGCACAATAGGATTACCATAATCAATAATAACTTAATTGCATGTTTTAGAGTAACTTAAACAATTTAACTGCATTGCTTGTAACACACAGGATAAATACCTTAGGAATGGATGAATACCTCATTCTCCATGACGTGTTTGACTTTGCAAACTTGTATCAAAACATCTTATGTACCTAGTAAATATATACACCTACTGTGTACCCACAAAGATATTACAAATATTAGGAATAATATAATAAAATGACAATCAAACATTCAAAAGAAGGGTTGACTGATACAGTTATACAGCTATCTATTCTAATAACTTAGCATTCCCATGTACTTTAAACATTCCTTTGAGTTATTAGCATATAAGAGAGACAAGATCTAACTCTTTTCAAACTCACTAAATACAGAACAAAGGTAATGAGATTTTCTCGAGAGGAAGAAGAAGTGAGGAATAAAAATGATTCTACTCTGAATAGGTGAATTATGTACGTCATCTGTAAATTATGAAGAAAGGTGAACTACAATACCCTTGTCTGAAATCAACACATTACGTTACTCTAATTAGATAATTTCCAAGATCTGTTGCATATTAAGCAATTTATGATTAAAACTTGATGAAGAATAAGTGTCCCCTAGAAGGTTTCCCTAGGTCTTTTGTATTACACTAACTTCCTTGCAAGTCCCAATACAAAGAACAGTAAGCTTACTCAGAACTCAACATAGCAAGATCAAAAACTAGGTACTAAATTAGCAAGAAAACTTGCTCATTTGACCATCTAGCAGATTCCTTTTTCCAAAATAATCATGTGATCTTGTGTAAAATCTTTACCTCTCTGGACCTCAGTTTCTTTCTCTGAAAAAAGCAATGGGAGAGTGAACTAAATTATTTTTAACAATTCTTCTAATTTTATATTGTATGACTACAACTAAGGGAGACACAAAAGGAAATAATTGGTTAGACTTTAATATATAAGCCTTAAAAAGTCATTTTAAAAAGCTACTGGAATCAAAGTAGGAGGGAAAAATTGAGATCAGTCAGGTGGATTCTGTGAAATAAAACTGTAAAGGTAAACTCCCAGAGAATTGGGAGAATCACTAGCTTGCAATATGTCTTTTCCAAACTCTCAGGTTGCTTTCCTCATGCTGATCCCACAGATACACATTTTACAAATCCACAAAGCTCATCAAACCCAGCTAGAAAGTGATTCTTGCTTACAGCTTTATATAAAAGCATAAAAAACGGTGCATTTTTTGGATAACATTACATAATAAATTTTAACTAATTAGGTGTAATTGAAGATGAAGTAGGAGAGTGACAGGAGAGGGCAGTGTGAACTAACATTTAGATATCTAAATTACTGACCAGATTTAAAACATGGAAGTTTGTTACTTTCAAGAGGATATAAAAACTTTCATTAAGTTCACAACGCTCTTTTTTATCAATCAAAATAAGCTGTGTCTTTCAGGTGCCACCTCTTCATTGTAAAGCCTTCTCTGATATCCCCCAGTCAGAAAGAATCATTTCTTTTTTTATTCTTTCACAGTGTATAACTATCCACTGTTAAGTACTTATGACATTCTATAATATGGTACTGGAAAGTATTTATACTTGTGTCTCACTCACCAGATTGTAAATCCACTCTGTAGACTCTCTGGGTCAAGCAAAGTACCTTGTGAATATTGGGCATTAATTAGCAGATGTTAAATTGAATCAATCGGTAGAAATAAATCAGTTGATACATGTTTACAAGAATAGACAATCAGGAGATTTAAGTGAGCAAGTTAATTCCGTGTAACAATCCCAGCAGCTTTTAACATGGTCAAGGATGCCTAAAAATAGCTTATTTTCTTAGCTTTTATCTGTTCCTTTCTGTCCACCTCTGCCAATCTTGTTCATATAATAAATTTTCAGGATGAAGAGAAAGTTTGTCAAGAAAAGATACGCTTTTCCAGAACCTCTGTCCATAATCATCAGTTTTGAATGAGCTCAAACTGAAGATTACACTATATAACATAGATAGTCTCAGAATGAGCCATGTAATAACTAATATCTACCTCACCTGCTCTCAAGAAAGGTGCTTTGAAAACCTGTAGCTATTTCTTTAACGTTTATAGTTTTTTTATGATATCCTAAGATACAGTTAGTTTCAATAACCATATCGATTTTATATTAACACTAATAGCACCAGACGGATTCACAGCCGAATTCTACTAGAGGTCAAAGAAGATCTAGTATCATTCCTACTGAAACTATTCCAAAAAGTTGCTTTATTACTTGCTTTTAATCTTTTGGGTATCCATCTTATGATATTAGATTTAAGGTAACCATGAGGCTTCCAAATACAATCTTACAACTCATTCAGCTGTAAGCTGATAGTAACTTAACACTGTTTGCATAAAGAAACAAAGAAGAGGCCTGGTGCTGTGGCTCACGCGTGTAATCCCAGCACTTTGGGAGGCCGAGGCTGATGGATCACGAGGTCAGGAGATTGAGAACATCATGGCTAACATGGTGAAACCCCATCTCTACTAAAAATACAAAAAATTAGCCGGTTGTGGTGGTGGGAGCCTGTAGTCCCAGCTACTCGGGAGGCTGAGGCAGGAGAATGGTGTGAACCTATCCCGGCCCGCGGGATCGTCGAAGCAGGCCCTGGAAGAGGGGGTGGGAATTTGGGGAACAAGAGATACGAGAAATGGAGACAAGACAGTGCTCTGAGCAAGTCTCTCTCTTTAATGGCGGTAATGCAGTTTCTTATATACACTTGGAGGGGAAGGGGTTGGGCCAGAGGCAGAGATGATCTCATCACGGAGGGTGCGGCCAGGTAGGTATTGGTAGCGTGGTCGAACGTCATGTGGCGCCTGCGCTGTCAGGTAGCAATTTTCGCGGGCGCGGGAAAAATGGGTGAAAACGAAGCAGGAAGAGCGCCATCTTTTATGAGGTATTAATACAGGGGAAAAAGCAAAGATAGGGAGGAGGTGTAAGGTGG
>NW_012107730.1:0-1052 GCF_000951045.1 Mandrillus leucophaeus | reverse complement strand
GGTGACCAGATTCCTCTTCAAGTTCCCACTTTCCATTTCTTTAATACATAGAAGTGGGGTTGCCCCACCATATGGTAATTCTATGTTAAATTTTGGGGGGCCTCCACACAGCAGCTGCACCATTCTACATTCCCGCCAGCAGCACACATGGGCCCTGATTTCTCCGCACCCTCACCAATACGTGAGATTTTCTGTTTTCTCAAGTGGCCATCCTAACGGGTATGAGTGTGTCTCACTGATTCTCATTTCCCCAACGATGAGCAAGTGCCGCTGAGCACAATTCCATGTCCCCGTTGGCTATCTGCGTGTCTTTTTTTTTTTTTTTTTTTTTTGAGATGGAGTCTCACTCTGTCGCCCAGGCTGGAGTGCGGTGGTGCGATCTCGGCTCACTGCAACCTCTGCCTCCCAGGTTCAAGCAATTCTCCTGCCTCAGCCTCCCGAGTAGTTGGGATTACAGGCGTCCACCACCATGCCAGGCTAATTTTTGTATTTTTAGTAGAGATGGGGTTTCACCATCTTGGCCAGGCTGGTCTTGAACTCCTGACCTCATGATACACCCACCTCGGGCTCCAAAAGTGCTGGGATTACAGGCTTGAGCCACCGCACGCCTAGCCCAACTTAGCCATTTTTAAGCGTACAGTTCAGTGGTATTAAGGACATTTGCAATGTTGTGCAATCATCAACAACATCCATCCAAAGAACTCTTTCATCTTGCAAAACTGAAACCCTGTACCCACTGAATAAGAGCTCCCCACCCCCTCTCCCCCCAGCCCCTGGCACCCACCATTCTCCTTCCTATCTCTGTGAATCTGGCTACTCTAGGGAGCTCATGCAAATGTAATCGTACAGTATTTGTCCTGTCGTGGCTGGTTTATTTCATTCGCATAACTTCCTCAAGGCCCATGCATGTTGCAGCATGCATCAGAACATCCTTCCTTTTGCAGGCTGAATCCTATTCCAACGTGTGGATGGGCCCCAGCTCATTACACCCACCAGTGGACACTTGGGTTGCTCCCACCATTTGGTCATCGTGAACAGCACTGCAATCAACA
>NW_012107729.1:0-1646 GCF_000951045.1 Mandrillus leucophaeus | reverse complement strand
TTCACGCCATTCTCCTGCCTCAGCCTCCTGAGTAGCTGGGACTACAGGCACCCGCCACCGCGCCTGGCTAATTTTTTGTATTTTTAGTAGAGAAAGGGTTTCACTGTGTTAGCCAGGGTGGTCTCGATCTCCTGACCTCGTGATCTGCCTGCCTCGACCTCCCAAAGTGCTGGGATTACAGGCATGAGCCACCGCGTCTGGCCCCTGCTTTTTTTTTTTTTTTGCGATGGAGATTACTCTTGTTGCCCAGGCTGGAGTGCAATGGCGCGATCTCGGCTCAGGGCAACCTTTGCTTTCCAGGTTCAAGAGATTCTCCTGCCTCAGCCTCCCAAGTAGCTGGGATTACAGGCATGCGCCACCACACCTGGCTAATTTTGTATTTTTAGTAGAGACGGGGTTTCACCATGTTGGTCAGGCTGGTCTCAAATTCCTGACCTCAGGTGATTGATTCACCCACCTCGACCTCTCAAAATGCTGGGATTAGAGGCGTGAGCCACTGCACCCAGTCCCACCTGTATTTTCAAAATAATATTTGGCCAAATTTTTATTCCTTGAATGGAGTTATCAGGAAAAAGTAAAACAATTAATGAAATAGCATGCTTTGTGGGGAGGGAGAAAGATAATCACTTATTAATATAATGAGGAGGTGATAAAATCCACATCTTCTATGCATAATTTATCTGACCTACTACCGACAGCATAACTAGTATATAAAATATCAAAGCTTTTTTTGATGCTTTCCTGGGAATTCACTGTTTTACCTTCGTTGAAACTGATTAGAATATAGTACCTTTCACTGTCCTTTTAGAACATGTAGAATGAGAAGTGGGCTTGCTTTCCTAGTTTCAATTCACAAAACTACAAGAAGTGTTTATGTAGCACCAGCTCAGTATGCATGACTCTGTGCTTAGAGATGTTGGGATTAAAGCTTGGACTTCCATGGTTCTTGGAGTACATTTTAGGCATCATGTAATTCATAAAAGTGCCCTGGGGAGCATCTACTCAGGACCAGGCAAAGTAGGCTATTTTTACATTACTATTTTGAGATTGCCACTTGGTAACTGTCACCTTTACTTCCTTCATAGAAAATTAAAAAAACAAAAAACTGAACTCTTGTCACTAGTGTTTAATGAAAACTAATAGAAACTGATTTTCATGCAGAACAAAGAATCTAACTGGTTCCACAGTTACATAGTGCTCCTTAGAAACAAACCGTAGGGACTTCTAGCTAAACATGGCAAATTAAAAATATCTGTATCAGCCGGGCGTGGTGGCTCACACCTGTAATCCCAGCACTTTGGGAGGCCGAGGCGGGCAGATCACGAGGTCAGGAGATGGAGACCATCCTGGCTAATACGGTGAAACCCCGTTTCTCCTAAAAATACAAAAAAAAAAAAAAAAAAATTAGCCGGGCGAGGTGGTGGGTGCCTGTAGTCCCAGCTACTCGGGAGGCTGAGACAGAAGAGTGGCATGAACCCAGGAGGCCAAGCTTGCAGTGAGCCGAGATTGCACCACTGCACTGCAGCCTGGGCTACAGAGCGAGACTCTGTCTGGGGGGGAAAAAAATCTGTCTCTATATCTATATGTATATTTCCAATCCCTCTCAAAGTCCCCCTAAGATGACAGTCAGTGGTATAGTTTGGATA
>NW_012107728.1:0-1357 GCF_000951045.1 Mandrillus leucophaeus | reverse complement strand
GCTAGATTTTTTTGTATTTTTTAGTAGAGACGCGGTTTCACCGTGTTAGCCAGGATGGTCTTGATCTCCTGACCTTGTGATCCGCCCATCTCGGCCTCCCAAAGTGCTGGGATTACAGGCTTGAGCCACCGCGCCCGGCCATAATTTTGTATTTTTTTAGTAGAGACAGGGTTTCTCCATGTTGAGGCTAGTCTCGAACTCCTGATCTCAGGTGATCCGCCTGCCTGGGCCTCCCAAAGTGCTGGGATTACAGGTGTGAGCCACCACGCCCAGCCGCAGTATTTTTATTTTTCATTTTTATTTATATTTTTTTGAAACAGAGTCTCTCTCTGTCGCCCAGGCTGGACTGCAGTGGTGCGATCTCGGCTCACTGCAACCTCTGCCTCCCAGGTTCAAGCGATTCTCATACCTCAGCCTCCCAAGTAGCTGGAATTACAGGCACGTGTCACCATGCCAGCTAATTTTTGTATTTTTAGTGGAGACGGGGTTTTGCCATATTTGCCAGACTGGTCTTGAACTCCTGACTTCAAGTGATCCACCCACCTTGGCTTCCCAAAGTGCTGGGCTTACAGGCCAGGCTGTAATCCAGCCTGGCCTGTGAGCCACCGAGCCCTGGCCATGTTGGCCAGGCTGATCTTGAACTCCTGACTTCATGTAATCAGCCCAGCTCAGCATCCCAAAATGCTGGGTTTACAGGCGTGAGCCACTGCACCTGGCCTAAAAATTTTGTAGAGACAAGGTCTTGCTATGTTGTCCAGTCTCAAACTTCTGGCTTCCAGTGACTCCCACCTCAGCCTCCCAAAATACTGGGATTATAGGCAAAAGCCACTGCACCTGGCCTCTATGTTACCATTTAAGTAAAAAACAGGAGGTATATAGCCCTTTGCTTGTACATGATTCAAATACCTCTGAAAGGATACACAATAAATGGTTAACTCTTGTTGTCTCTAGGGAAAGATGCTGGATGCCTAGGGAAGAGTAGAAAAAAGATTTTTACCAGAAATCTTTTGTACCTTTTGAATTTTGAACCACATTATACTTGGTCAAAGTAAATTAACAAATAAATACCATCAAGCCTAACTAGTTAAATAAGTACTTATGTGGTTATTCCGTACCTGTCATAAGCTTTTTTTTTTTTTTTTTTGTAGCGCTGATTACAATCTGTAATTATCTTGCTTTCGTGTATGTGTTAACTGATTTTCTGTCCCTGTCCCCACTGGATTACAAAGTCCTGAGAGGAGAGACTGTTACTCTTTGTGTCTCACCATTTCATTCCTAAGAATTAGCACAGTGCCTGGTAAATGGCAGGATGTCAACAAATATTTGTTTGGGATTTTTTTTTTTTTTTTTTTTTTTT
>NW_012107727.1:0-960 GCF_000951045.1 Mandrillus leucophaeus | reverse complement strand
CATAGCTGTGAGGTATGGTCCTGTGCTTGGTTCTAATGAGATCTTCATCCATAGCTGTGAGGTATGGTCCTGTACTTGGTTCTAATGAGCTCTCTGACCATAACCGTGACTATAGACGTCCTTCCCCTTCCCTGTTGGCAGCTTTTGCCCAGCCTTCAATTTTGCCTGCCTTGTTCATGGACCAGCTCCAACATTGGATCACTGACGTCTGTAAACCCAGCCAGGTTTCAGCGTTGCCTTCACCCCCTGCTTGTTAGATGGGAAGTGAAACTAACTCATGGGTCAGTATGGATTCTGTTTTATATAAAATCCATCTGTACTTGATTAAAAAGCAAACAGAAGCTGGGTGAGGTGGCACCCGCCTATAATTCCAGCACTTTGGGAGGCTGAGGTGAGTGGATCACCTGAGATCAGGAGTTCAAGACCAGTGCCTGGCCAACATGGAGAAAACCCGTTTCTACAGCTACTACTAATAAAAAATTAGCCAGGTGTGGTGGTGCGCGCCTGTAGTCTCAGCTACTTGAAAGGCTGAGGCAGGAGAATCACTTGAATCTGGGAGGCAGAGGTTGCAGGAGTGAGCCGAGATCACCTCACCTCACTCCAGCCTGGGTGATAGAGGGAGATTTCATCACAAAAAAAAAAAAAAAAAAAAAAAAGTAAACCCAAAACACTATTACATATGATACTAATTACCAAAATAGAAAAAATAGCAATTCTAATGTCATGTCAATTTTGTGCCCTTGACTTTCCAGGCTCTTTTCATTTAATTGAAACGAACCCCTCTCACCCAAACTTCCCCAGAGAAACAGGGATTTTCCTATCACAAAGATCAGAATACGTGGGACTTGGTGACTTGGCCTGGGTCGTATGACTGATTAATATATAAAATCTTCCATTTGACTGGAGGTTTGTTGTGCATCAAAATCTGTGTGTTTTCCATTAAAGACATCTTTCTGCTTT
>NW_012107726.1:0-1354 GCF_000951045.1 Mandrillus leucophaeus | reverse complement strand
TAAAACCCAGAAGGGTTATTTTTGACATTGTCAGTCATAATAATCTAAAAAGAGGCTAAATGTAGAAATAGACTTTTCTATAAAAAATTGAGATCTGCACTCCAGCCTGAGCGACAGAGCCAGACTCCGTCTCAAAAAAAAAAACCTTGCTAAAAAAAAAAAAAAAAAAAAAACCCTCAAGTCCAGCATTCCTTATTTTTTGAGATGGAGTTTTGCTCTTGTTGCCCAGGCTGGCGTGCAAAGGCGCAATCTCGGCTCACTGCAACTTCCATCTCCCAAGTTCAAGCGATTCTCCTGCCTCAGCCTCCCAAGTAGCTGGGATTACAGGTGTGTGCCACTATGCCTGGCTAATTGTGTATTTTTAGTGGAGACAAGATTTCTCCATGTTGGTCAGTCTGGTCTCGAACTCTCGACCTCAGGTGATCCGCCCACCTCAGCCTCCCAAAGTGCTGGGATTACAGGTGTGAGCCACCACGCCCAGCTCAAAAAGTTTTAAAACAGCCAGGTGTGATGGCATGTGCCTGTAGTCCCCGCTACTCAACAGGCTAAGGTGAGAGAATCCCTTGAGCCCAGAAGTTTGAGGCTGCAGTGAGCCACAATCATGCCACTATACTCTAGCCTGGGTGACAGAGAAAGACTCCAACTCAAAAACAACAATAACAACAACAATGACAACAACAACAAAAAAAAACCCTCAGGTCCAGCATTCCTTATTTTTTGAGACAGAGTCTCACTCTGTCACCCAGGCTAGAGATGGGGTTTCACCATGTTGCCCAGGCTGGTCTCAAATTCCTGGGCTCAAGCGATCTACCCACCTCGGCCTCCCAAAGTGCTGGCTGGGTGAGATGGCTCACACCTGTAATCCCAGCAGTTTGGGAGGCCGAGGTAGACAGATCACTTGAGGCCAGGAGTTGGAGACCAGCCTGGCCATCATGGCGAAACCCCATCTCTATTAAAAATACAAAAATTAGGGCTGGGTACGGTGGCTCACACCTGTAATCCCAGCACTTTGGGAGGCCAAGGCGGGCAGATCATAAGATCAAGAGTTTGAGACCAGCCTGGCCAATATGGTGAAACCCTGTCTCTACTAAAAATACAAAAATTAGCCGGGTGTGTTGGTGCACACCTGTAGTCCCAGCTACTCGGGAGGCTGAGGCAGGGGAATCGCTTGAACCTGGGAGGCAGAGGTTGCAGTGAGCCGAGATCCCACACTGCACTCCAGCCTGGGCAACAGACCAAGACTCCATCTCAAAAAAAAAAAAAAATTTGGCTGGCATGGTTACCGGCACCTGTAATCCCAGCTACTTGGGAGGCTGAGGCAGGAGAATCACTTGAACCTGGGAGGCAAAGGTTG
>NW_012107725.1:0-1965 GCF_000951045.1 Mandrillus leucophaeus | reverse complement strand
GCATCCTAGAAAAAAGAAACACCATGAGAAAAGGCAAAGAAGTTGGAATGCATGGGTGGTGAGGAGAATTAAGAAGATGGCTGTAATAATAGTGGCTTATCCTTGTAGGTGCCAGACACATGCTAAGGTGGTGTAGTATGCAGGGAATATGGAGAGGTCTCATTCTACTAGGGTATGAAATAATGCATAGGAAAGTGGAGAGGCAGAGACTACATGGTGTTGGCAGAAGCCATATTAGGAAGGATATAAAAGATCAACATGAAAAGCTGGTACTTCACTCAGTAAGCTGTGTGGCACCTCTGTAAGGCTAGGTGCCTAACTGCTCACAGTCAGTCATCTGTTGAGAAGGCTGGGTAGAATATAGGCTTTAATATTTAGTCCCCCATTATCCAAATACCTAGTACATTTACGGCCCAAGCGCCCTACAAAAAATAAGAAGATGAAAACAATGGTCCTGAAAGCTTTTGGGGGGAGTGTGGGGTAAGAGAGGGGTTAAATGTTAAGCTTTAATCTTATTTCAGTTGCCTTGGTGTTAAATGTTATCAGTGTTGAATCATTTCTTCAGATTTTGGCATTACAGACTTTTATTCAGAGCGTTACTGTGAGATAACAATTTATTTATAAGGTTGAGAAACCAAGGCCAGTGTCATGCCCATCCTAATGGCTTTTTAGCACATAATTTTACACATTAAGATGCCTATTGGCTTGCTGTCAAATCCTTCTTTTTTTCTCTTTTACTAGTAGAGCTGTTTGGTAGCTAACCTTTTGGAAGCAGCAGGGAATAGACTAACAGTTATTTTTGGGCACCTCACTGCAGGACAAAGACCATTGCTAGATGAAGAAATCAACAATCTGAATTTTTCCCTGATCACAGCTGGAGAATAAACAATTTCATTTTTAGATAAAGATAAAACTTCCAACTGGCTAGAATCATGTTTCAGAATTAGTTGCCTATGACTTCATTTTTAGTAGCTCATGGAATATATTTATCTTGTTGACTTAAGCACGTACATGAAATATTCTAGGTTTGGGAGGACAAGGAGAATTCCTGTCGTTTAGAAATGCAGATGAATTTGTTTCCACATCATTTTGGCAACCCATGAGGCAGCTTATACCAAATTTTTCTTCTCACTTACAGGCAAAAGGGTTTTATTGTGCATGGCCTGTCAAGCGTAGAGTTGCTTACATGGGCGTTCTTAAATGTCCTAGAAATTCCTCACCCTTTGTCCTTCCCAACATCCATAAATTCCTTTTTGGAATGTGTCAGGAAGAGAGAGGAGCCAGGAAACAGCCTTAAGTGTGGATTTTTTTTTTCCCTGAGGACATCTGATCTCCATAGTTGAGTGAGTCCAGCACAACCTGTGTCATAAGAGAACTGAGAAAACTCTAACACTCAAAGTAAAGACCCTCCTAACCCTAGGTGTTTGAAGAATTCCAGAACTGAGAAGTGGTTATCCATTTAGGCAGAACAGTGGCTTAACTGATGCCCGGTTAAGATGTTGGGGGAGCCAGTGATTATCCGAGAGGACTGAGAATTATTTTTTAAATGATTTATTCTTGCACAAAACAGAGATGTGTTGAACAAATGTAAGAACAGGCTATGGGAGAGCCTAGTGGTGGGGGAGTGTTTCAGAAGCCAATGATGGTCTTGCCCTTAATGAGTTCACAGTTTGGTATAGAAAGCAGACATGTAAACAGACACCTGTTGTGAAGAATGATAAATACTAACATTGACAAATATCAAAGAAACATCTGTGCAATGTTTGAGGATATCTGCTCTCGCATCAGTCAAACACTGCTAGATCCTTACTCTGCCACTTGCTATTAATTTGAAACACATGGAATCACCACTCTTTTCTTTCTTTTTTTTTATTATACTTTAAGTTCTAGGGTACATGTGCACAATGTGCAGCCTTGTTACATATGTATACATGTGCCATGCTGGGGTGCTGCACCCATCAACTC
>NW_012107724.1:0-1259 GCF_000951045.1 Mandrillus leucophaeus | reverse complement strand
GAAATCATCTCACAGAGTTACAGCTTTCCTCTCAAGAAGCCTTTCGTTAAGAATTTTCTTATGGGATTTTCAAAGTGATATATAGAAGCCCAAGTTGAGCTACCCTGAAAAAAGGAAATATCCTCAGATGAAAACTGGAAAGAAGCATTCTGAGAAACTGCTTAGTGTTATGTGAATTCATCTCACAGAGTTACAGCTTTCCCCTCAAGAAGCCGTTCGCTAACCCTGTTCTTGTGGAAATTGCAAAGTGATATTGGAAGCCCATAGAGGGCTTCAGTGAAAAAGAAATTATCCTCAGAGAAAAACTGGAAAGAAGCTTACTGAGAAACTTTTTTCTGATGTGTGACTTCCACTCACAGGGTTACAGCTGTATTTCGTGGATCTGTTTGCTAGCCTTATTTCTGTGGAATGTGAGAACTCATATTTTGGATCCCTTTGAAGACTATAGGGCCAAAGGAAATATCCTCCGATGACCAAGAGAAAGAATCTTTCTGAGACACTTCTTTGTGTTCTGTGAAATCATCTCGCAGGGTTACTGCTTCCCCCTCAGGAATCCGTTCGCTAAGCCTGTTCTTGTGGAATTTGCTAAGTGATAATTGGAAGCCCACAGAGGGCTATGGTGAAAAAGAAAATATCCTCAGAGAAAAACTGGAAAGAAGCTTTCTGAGAAACTGCTTAGTGTTCTGTTAGTTCATCTCAGAGAGTTACAGCTTTCCCATTAAGAAGCCTTTCGCTAAGACTGTTCTTGTGGAATTTGCAAAGACATATTTGGAAGCCCATGAAAGGCTATGGTGAAAAAGAAAATATCCTCAGATGAAAACTGCAAAGAAACTATCTGAGAAACTGCTAAGTGTTCTGTTAAATCATCTCACAGAGTTAAAGATTTTCCCTCAAGATGCCGTTCGCTAAGCCTGTTACTGGGGAATTTGCAAAGAGATATTGGAAGCACATAGAGGGTTATGGTGAAAAAATAATTACCCTCAGAGAAAAACTGGAAATAATCTTCCTGAGAAACTGCTCTGTGATGTGTGACTTCCACTCACAGAGTTACAGCAGCATTTCGTGGATCTATTCGCTAGCCTTATATCTGTGGAATCTGGGAAATCCTATTTCGGATCCCCTTGAAGAGTATAGTGCCAAAGGAAATATCCTCTGATAATAAAGAGAAAGAACTTTCTGAGACACTTCTTTGTTTTCTGTGAAATCATCTCACAGAGTTACAGCTTTCCCCTCAAGAAGCCTTTCGCTAAGACTGTTCT